>NC_057798.1:508201367-508501367 GCF_018294505.1 Triticum aestivum | reverse complement strand
AGTGGGCTCGGAGACGCACCGGAGCCGACGAATTTGACGGAGATGGCCGGCGGGTCTGAGGTAGAAGACGACGGCGATGGCGGCGATGCAGGGCTTCCGGAGGGCTGTGGAACGGTGGGGAGGAAGAGGGGGTCGAGGCGGAGCTCCTGGGTGCATCGGCGAGGCTAGGGGTGGCCGGTGGCCATGGGTACGGCGACGATGACGGCGAGCTCCACTCGGTGGTGTGCGCGGGAGGGAAGCAGAGGAGGGAACAGGGTCCAGGGGAAGAGAGGGGAGGTGCAGGGGGCGAGGGCGTCTCCGTGGCGTCGCGAGGGAGGCTCGGGAACACCTCGGTGGAAGCAGGAGGTGGCCGAGGCGGCATCGGCGCTCGCCACCGAGCTGCTTCGGTGCGAGGGGAGGAAGAAGACAAGGGGGAGGGAGGAGGTGGGCTGGGCCAGCGGGAGGAGCTGGGCCGGCTACAGGTAAATGGCCCAGGTGGGCTGCAGGTAATGTTTCCCTCCCTCTCTCTGTTTTTCCTATTTTACTTCTGTTTTCTATTTTTCTGACATTTGTTTGATTTAATAAATATATTAAATCATTTAATTTTATTATGCCAATTTTTGTAGGGGCTAATGGTATTATTCCAGAGCTCTTTTATAATTGGCATAATTTTTGGACCATATTTCATATATATAGAAATATCTTTCCAATGCAAATATTTATCGAATTAATCCAAATGGCCAAAATAATGTCCATGAGCTCCTAAAAATATTGTTTTGATTTTTATCTCTGTCCAATATTTTCAGAGGGCAACATGAGCATTTTCTTGGACCCTTTTGGGGAATTTTTTTATTTGGGTCATTTTCAAAATGATTCTGAGGGTTCCACCAATCCTCATTTCAAATTTAAATGAAATTTAAACATGATGCACACATGAAGCTAGCCTAGAGCATTACCAGAAGCTAGGGATGTGACAACTCACCCCCACTAAACAAGAATCTCGTCTCGAGATTCAAGCGTAGGGTAAGGTGAAGGGGAAACGCAACTAGTATAATCTTCACGATCCAGGGTGCACTTCAGTTGAACGTTGATTTGAACACCATCTTTGTCTTGATGTCTTGCTCTGAGAACTCCAGCTAATCATGACAAGAAGAGGAAAGGAAAACTCTAGAACAATCGATCTTCGAGAAGACCGAACAACTTAGGATCAACTCATGGGATGAGACATAGCAACATCTCTTGAGCTGAGAGACGAAGCACAGATCCGAAGAAAAGGAGTGAAGCAGATGACGAGGGTTCACTAGGTAGACAACAATTTCACGCTTAAGAAGGTGGTAAACAATTGTCAACGTAGCGAGGAGTTGAGTTGCAATGATACCACAACGAGACACCTTCGGAACCGTGACTCGTAGAGATATTCCCTTAAGTGGCAAAAAGAATTACTTTTGATTCAGAGATCATTGAAACTCTTTAAACCAGCCTAAGACAATTATCGAGCGATCGTTTGGAGGGGGTCGGTAGAATGGCATACTCAAACTTGGATGATGTGGATTACCTTGTTGAAGACAACGTAATGGATGATTTTTGCTTATCACCGGAAATGGAAGGGACCCATGGTAGAATGACACATTGGCGGTGCAAGCTGGGAACAAAATGCAAATGCTGGGAATGATTCTGGTAACTGGGGAAGAACCCAACAATAGAGAGTGAATTCACTGTTGGAGTGGTTATAGCATAACCGAAGAATCTGGGGCAATCCCAGCTAGTGCCGATGATAAGACGTAGCGCTTGTGCGTGCTCTCAAGAACTTAAGCATTTCCACAATCATCAAGGTTTTATCAACAACCGCGTCAAGGGTGCTGACAACACAACATACTACCATGATGAATAGCGATGGACGATGCAGATGCGAAGGAGGATAACACTTTCTCAGATTTCACCTTAGCGAGGCCAAGCAAATAAAATCTGGATGATCGACCGAGAGACATTTAGCACTCCGCTTCTAATGTTCTCCTTGATGTGCTAGTATAACCCATTCATAGATATGGTTTGATATCTAAAACATCAAGTAAAAGGTCGGACTTCGGGAACACAATAAGCATAAGGCACAACTAGGAAGTCAATCCTACGAAGTCCTTATGGGAAGGTGGCCAACTGCTTCAATCAAGATACCACAATAATAGGTCCTTCGGCTGGGTGGTGCTGGCCACGACATCCACTTTACCGGTTATCAAGGGACCAATATTATAGTTCTTGGGAAATGTTCCAAACCATCATATCTGCCTGAGATTCAGATCTGGTTGGTGTCAGGATATTCCAGACTCATCGAGTCTAGGAAGAAAAATGAAAGTTTGCAACACAATTCGACGAGATGACGTTGCGAGATTCTCGGGAAATGAACTACGATAGCAAGCTCCAAAACATGAGCTGGTTCTGCTACAAACATGTGAACACGTTGTCCAAGACAAGCATGACCACAAAGTAGTCTTATAATAAAACACTACCGAGTTCAGGAGGGGGAACCATCAGCGAGGATATCGAAGTTTTGTACAAATCCGTCTGGTACCTTCGGGACTAGCACTTAAAACTTATTAATCTTGAACAAATCAATCAGTGGCTTGGTGTGCTAGGGACCCATATAGAATGGAGGTTGCAAGTCTCTGAACCACAGAATACTTCGCACGTATGCATGACTGATTTGGGATGATTCCAAAGGAAACAACATTGACTTTCTCGAATCCACGGCGGCAACTTGCATCAAATGCACATGGACTGGAGGAAGTCACTTCTTACATCCGAACATTTGCTCCATGAACTAGCATGAAGAAATGCTTTCAAAAGTTTCCAACACTAGCTTAATGTTCAACAACACCATGGAGGAGAGAAGGATGTTGCCAATGGGCTCAACAACAACTCATCCGGGTTTCCTTTTAAAAGGAATTCCATAGTTAAGTGAACAAGTGATAGCATTGGTCAGACCAAAGATGTAAGGGTGTATGCTCGAGGGATCAACCACGAGTAAGGCAACATTACGAGCATCGTTGGTACTGATTTGATTTGACGATAGCCCACACTCAAATCAAAGAATTGATAAGACAATAGGTCCAGCAACTTATCACAGGGACCAATCGATGAAGATATCATCTTTCTTCAACACACACTACACAAGAATATCCCTTTGGAACGAACTAAGTCAGACAAGCTTTTATCTTCCAACTCTCCAAGTTGTTGTCTAGCTTAACCAACTAGCTCAGGGATATCTAACACCGATTCTTGGAGAGAAGGTGGTTCACAAGAAACCAACTTGATCACGGGCTCAACATAACGGTCAGGTGACGACCTGGTGATACTTCCGAGAAGATATTCAGAAAATCATGAACCACCGGTATGTTACTAAGCTCGAGAACAATCTCGCTTTTGAGGGCAAGACGATATGATCAAATGAGTGAGGACTTTACAAGATCCTAACTCATCAATCGAAGGGTGCACCGAAATAAGGACTAGGTAGCACGATCAATCTTAGAATGATGATTTAATAACCAACACACTAAGAAAGAAATTATTGTCCTTTAACTACCAAGCAACAAGGTTGCTAGGAGTATTGGTTTCACACATCATGATTCACTTGTCGGCACTCCGGCTGCAACAACACAGAACCGAGGAATGAAAAAGGATGGCGAGAGATATCACTATGTCAAGAATTCACAAAGGGTAGTGCAATTCTCATGAAATTCCTGTCATAAGGAAGGTAATACTTCAGGGTAGAGCAGACCAGAAGATGGATTGTAACTTGATCTGCGGAACACAACTACTTTGACCCAATCCTAAATATGGATGAGGTACTGGAGTTTGTTTCTCCTAGTCATTCCGGAATAGAATGGCTTGACAGACCACAAGAGTAATAGGCATCGATGAACGAATGCACACATAATCTTGACTATCAATTGATAGACGAGGGTCAGAAGACAACTAAAGGGACAACTCAAAGAACATATAATTTTCTGAGTTGTGGATGCATGGTTTAGCATGTCGAACGAATTCCACATATTTCTTCCGAATAACCCATGCAGAAAGGTAGAACTGGCAGAGTCACAATATAGCATGGAGAACTCATAGAGGGCCTGTTGTGATCTTTTGATCCAACAAACTTCTGCCATAATGGTTCATGGTATTTGGAAGAACGATATACCACGGACCTCGAGGACTATCGCAAAGGTTACTAATATACTAAAGGAACTAGCAACACTATCAACATGATGTAAGTAGGGTGAATATCGGGTTTAAGAACCCAGGAATAGAATACCTATTACTAAGTAGCATCACGGGATGCTTCCGAGAATAAAAGCCAGAATCATCACACTGGGATCACAAAACATTGCTAGATTACTAGGTGACTCCCTAAACACCTAGGGCCACAATAATATCTCCAACATATATGTCAAGGTAACGAAGTACCTCAACTCACTGATTAGTGTGGTTAATCTGGCCCATGGGAACATCGAAATAGGAAGAAAGGATTTGCAATTGCATCAGACTATTTAGAAACCTGGAATGACTCAGACAGCATAACGGCTGTAAATGCTCAGAAGAGATTTAAGACATTCACAAAAAATGGTGGCATAACCACTCAGAAGCACAATATCAAGGTTTCGAGATCAACAATTAACATACGGAAGTAGTAGGAACTGAACTGAGACTTAAATCCAACAATCTTATAAGTCTACTGATTAGTAACTCGTGATCCTGATAGAAAGAAGAGATAGCCTAGCTCTTAATCCCCGCAGGAAAGATAAGATGACTCAGATCAGAAGGCATAAGGTACAAGGAGTAAAAAGAGCCTTACGTTCCATCCCACAATCAATTCCCTTATATAACTAAAGAATTTCTAGACTCAACTTCGACCAGTTTGGCTTGGTAATCCTACAGGCAGTCAAGCTCTGATACCAACGCTGTCAGGACCCCGACTCAATGCCACATAGATCTAGCATGTAACACTTCATATCACTTTGCGGCCTCACGCACGGTATTCCCACGGGTGTCGCCTTACCTTTACCCGGGACCGTTTGCGCCTTTTGGCACACGTATATGACAGTGTCGCTAGCATCCATATGATAAGGAGCCCGGGCTGACATGGCTAGTCGTAAACCCAAAGTGGCACAAACTTACAGGGACAGGCATCCATGACCCAGCATCGAACGTGTCGGTCATCAGCGAGTGAATCCAGGCTGTAGCACTGGGCTAGCAGGACTCCGGTGAACCGGGCTGTAGCGGGCTAACAGGACTCCGGTATTCATCGCGTGACATTTCCCCGAAGGGACAGACACAGGAACGAAGAAGGACACATGCCGGCCAGCCTAAGTGTTCCGGAGCAGTAGCAAGCTACCATGGCTCGGTGGAAACACTAGGAGACATTTCCCCGTAAGAGAGGCTACTAAAGATAAACAACTAGATGGTCAGATCCCACACATACCAAGCATTTCAATAACATACACACAATATGCTCGATATGTGCAAATACAACATGGCATCACAACATGACTCTACGACTCAAGTAATTTATTCAATAGGCTCCGAGGAGCGAGATATTACAAACAGGGGTCTCACGACCCAACACTCAGAGCATACAAATCAAAGCACAAGCGGAAGCTATCATGTCTGAGTACAGACATCTATAAATGAAAAAGGCCGAGAAGCCTGACTATCTACCAGATCCTGCCGAGGGCACAAGATCGTAGCTGAGGTATCAAGCTAAACGTCGAAGACCACGCGGAATTACTAGTGAGACTGAAGTCTCTCTGCAAAAACATAAAATAGGCAAACGTGAGTACAAATGTACCCAGCAAGACTTACATCAGAGCTAACTACATATGCATCATTATCAACAAAGGGATGGTGGGGTTTAACTGCAGCAAGCCAGCTTTGACTCGGTGGCTATCCTGAACTACGACTGCAAGTAACTCTTTTGAGGTGGCGCACACGAGTCCACATATTCACCATATCAATACACCACTATGGATCCGCTCCCGTCTCCCTACGAGAACGCCATCCATAGCACTCACGCTTATCTTGCGTATTTTAGAGTATCCACTTTCACTTGTCTATGAACTGATATAAGTAACCCAGAAGTCCTTTTCCGTGGACACGGCTATTCGAATAGATGATGATAACCCTGCAGGGGTGTACTTCTTCATACATGTTTCCACCACTTAGCGTCTGCACACGACATGTGCTCGGCAGACTTCAAGCGAAAGCCGACGTGGGTGTAGACCACGACCTACCTAAACACTCAAGTCTCTAGTCCAGGTTTATCGCCTATTCGGGTTCCATCCATGAGGAGATCCGGCCGGAGTTTCGCTCACAGCCCCAAACGATGTGAACAGGGTTCCGTGACACCAAACGGGCGCCCGGTTTACCCGGCCACGTGCCTACCGCATCACAGCCCACCCCTACGGTCAGCGCTGTCCACGGCCTCCAGCATACTACAAACACCAGAAACTACTTGCAACTCCTGGACAGAGGACGAGGGTGAATGAGAAGTCGAGCGGGGTCATATTTCAGGGCCCAATGTATGGTAGTAGCTGAATCATGGATCACAAACACAGAACTCAGTTCCTAAGGACAGCTTCAATGAGACAACCCACCATGTACTCCTACATGGCCTCTCACCGACACCTTTTACCAAATCGTGTTCACACACTTAGCTCACACATAGTAGGACATGTTCACACACCTCTGATTCATCCTCGATGAATCAGACCTGACTCAACTCTAAGCAGTAGCAGGCATGACAAACAAGCATGAATGAGTAGGCACAACAGGGCTCAAACAACTCCTACTCATGCTAGTGGGTTTCATCTATTTACTGTGGCAATGACAGGTCATGCAAAGGATAAAGGGGTTCAGCTACCGCAGCAAGTAACAGATGAATCGGTGTTGTCCTAATGCAGTAAAAGAGAGCAGGAGCGAGAGAGTAGGATTGTATCGGAATGAACAAGGGGGTTTTGCTTGCCTGGCACTTCTGAAGATAACATTGAGTCTTCATCAGTGTCAACGATCACATCATCGGTATCACGTCTATCGAGAGGGGATAATTACCGGCAACACAGAAGGGAACACAATCAATGCAATGTACAATATGATGCATGATCATGACATGGCAAAATGAATGTGTTTTGGGCTAATGCAACTAGCAACGGATTAAATGAAGTTGGTTTGAATACAAGATTCAAATTCAAACTCCATATGTGATTATTCAAATGCCATTCACTTCATTTGCCCTAAACAGTAGTGATAAGTTGTTCTAACATGCATGAAAATGGTAAAGATGGATTCCTTGAATTTTTCTGATAATTTTTCATATATAAATTATTTAATTTGGAGTTACGGTTAATTTTCTATGATTTTTAGAAGTTTTAGGCATTTTCTGGAATTTCCTGAATATAATTAAATCCAGAAAATACTTTATGACATCAGCAGTGCGTCATGCTTGCATCAGCAAGTCAACAGGGCTGCCCCGGGTCAAACCTGACGTGTGGGGTCCACACGTCAGTGACACAGGGACTAATCCCGCGTTGACCCGGGCTGGTTAGCTTTGACTAAGCCCTGGGGCCCACTTGTCAGCGTCAGTAGGTGGGGGGGGGGTTAGTGACTAATTAACTAAGCCACGTCAGCCTGCCGGAGTTCTGGCCGGCGGCGACCATTAGCGCGGCGGCGAGAGTGGTTTTGGCCACTCCGGCGACCAAATGGGCCGCGGAGGGCATCTAGGAGGAGCTGGGGACGAGCCGAAGCTCCTGGTGGAGTCAGTTGCGCTCGGGGCGGCCGGAATCGGTGCCGACGGCGAGCGAGGCGGCGGCCGGAGCTCGGGTGTGCTCGGGTTCGGCGTTACACGGCACGGCGAGGTCAGCTGAGGGTCTCTACGGATTACTGGGGTCGTCAGGAGCACTCGAAGGCAACGAGCGCAGGTGGAGGACCCCGGGAGCACGAGGCTCACCGGCCATGGCGGACGGCGGCTTCGGGTGCTTGTGGGGCGGCGGCTACAGGGTGCGAGAGAGAGAGAGAGGTGAGGGGAAACGACGGCAAGCTCACAGGGATGCAGCAGGGTGGCTCAGTGGGCTCGGAGACGCACCGGAGCCGACGAATTTGACGGAGATGGCCGGCGGGTCCGAGGTAGAAGACGACGGCGATGGCGGCGATGCAGGGCTTCCGGAGGGCTGTGGAACGGTGGGGAGGAAGAGGGGGTCGAGGCGGAGCTCCTGGGTGCATCGGCGAGGCTAGGGGTGGCCGGTGGCCATGGGTACGGCGACGATGACGGCGAGCTCCACTCGGTGGTGTGCGCGGGAGGGAAGCAGAGGAGGGAACAGGGTCCAGGGGAAGAGAGGGGAGGTGCAGGGGGCGAGGGCGTCTCCGTGGCGTCGCGAGGGAGGCTCGGGAACGCCTCGGTGGAAGCAGGAGGTGGCCGAGGCGGCATCGGCGCTCGCCACCGAGCTGCTTCGGTGCGAGGGGAGGAAGAAGACAAGGGGGAGGGAGGAGGTGGGCTGGGCCAGCGGGAGGAGCTGGGCCGGCTACAGGTAAATGGCCCAGGTGGGCTGCAGGTAATGTTTCCCTCCCTCTCTCTGTTTTTCCTATTTTACTTCTGTTTTCTATTTTTCTGACATTTGTTTGATTTAATAAATATATTAAATCATTTAATTTTATTATGCCAATTTTTGTAGGGGCTAATGGTATTATTCCAGAGCTCTTTTATAATTGGCATAATTTTTGGACCATATTTCATATATATAGAAATATCTTTCCAATGCAAATATTTATCGAATTAATCCAAATGGCCAAAATAAATGTCCATGAGCTCCTAAAAATATTGTTTTGATTTTTATCTCTGTCCAATATTTTCAGAGGGCAACATGAGCATTTTCTTGGACCCTTTTGGGGAATTTTTTTATTTGGGTCATTTTCAAAATGATTCTGAGGGTTCCACCAATCCTCATTTCAAATTTAAATGAAATTTAAACATGATGCACACATGAAGCTAGCCTATAGCATTACCAGAAGCTAGGGATGTGACACTTTTAAAGACTCATGAGAAGTTACGCTTTGAAAAGCTCAACCTAGAGCAAGAGCATGAGTTTTTAAAGGCAATCAATGATGATCTTCGCAAGAAAAATTCTTCTTACATTGCCAAGCGTTTACTCTTGTCTATTTATATGCCACAAGTTAAATCTAGCAACAAAAGTAAGAAAGATTCTTCTTCTAGTAGTAACAATAATCATGCTAAATCCAATGTTGTTGCCTCTAGTAGTTCTCTTGATTCCACTAATGATTCTCTTAGCCAAGTTACACTTGAGCAAGAAAATAGCTTATTGAAGGGAATTATATAGAAAGGTGTTTACAAGAGCCTTGCTGGAAGTAAGCAATTTGAGGAAATTGTATGCAAGCAAGGAAGGCACCGGAAGAATCAAGGTGTTGGTTTTGAATGAAAGTTCAATGCAAATGGAGTTGAGTGGGAAGAAGATCAATACCCCAAGATGCAGTTTGTTCCTCAACAAGAGAAGTATGATCCTACTTCTTTCCAAGGGACACAAGCTCAAGATGATCTTCCACGACAAGACCACAAGCAAAAAGGCAAGGATAAGCTTCAAGAGGAGATTAATGCATTTGAAGAAGCTCCCAAGGCCTTGGTCAAGTGGGTTCCTAAGACTACATCAAGTTCTACTTCATCAAGTACGACTACATCCCCAAGAAGAAGAACTAGAGAGTTCTTGAGGGTGACTCCGCCAACACACTTCACTCATATCATTTTGGCAAGAGCAAGTGCAAACAACTTTCACATCTTGCACTAGTTCAAGGAGTCACAAACACTCTTGTTAGTAAGACAAGGGACAAGGTAACCTAATGCCTTCATGGACATCATCTTGTGTGAACATCACTCTATGTTTATGGATATCCTTGTTTGTTCCTTGTGGGACTAACCCGTGTAGGTATTGAAAGTGCAACTCACTCCAATCGATTGCTCCGAATGATCTACATCAACATTGAGCGTCCACATCTTCAACACCTACATGAAGTCATCATCGAAAAAACCCAAGGCTAGTTCATCCCTCTTAGGGGGATATCACATCTAGGGCAGCTTTACTCTAAGACTTGAGCTAAAGCAACTCTAATGGTGTGAACACAACAATGCTTTATGTAAAAGTGGTAACCCCACTTGTGCTTAAACGATGAGTATGACCTATGATCAAATGTTCTCATTTGACTCCTAAGTCAATATACTCATATATAGATGACCTAGTCATAGCAAATTGCTTGATAGATGCTAGAGTGTTTGTGCATGCTTTGCCACATATTTCATTTGCCATTTTATTGTGTGAGCATGTCGGTTGCATATTTTTCTCATTCGAGGACATCCACTTGTTGCTTTGATTGTTTGGCTCTTTCTCTTTTGCCAAGTGGATGGACTTAGAACCTTCTCTAGATATCTATGATTTTCTCTTCTCAAACTCTATTCATGCTACATCACAAAGTTTCATCATGTCAGATTCGAACCATTCTGTGTGAGGAGCACTCAGAGTCCCCGATTTGTCATAGACTTAAACTTCAAAAACCTCTTTGTGCATTTTGGTTTGACCGAGTCATCCATTTCGGTCACACTGAGTTCACTAAGTTTATCTAGGTTTTCATCTCGGTGCAACCGATTTGAACATTTCGGTCACACCGAGTTGCAGTAACCGCTTGTGATTCTACATCTCGGTGTCATAGAAATTTCTTCAAACCCCCTCAGCCCGCGCATATCCTGCTCTGCCTCCTCGGATCTCCGGATCGCCTCCTCGTCGTCAGCGACCTCCCACCGCTGATTTCTGTCGCCGTCAACGGAAATTTGCTCCGCCGTTGCCGCTGTAGCGAACACCCGCCGAACTAGGGTATGTGTTCGACCCCTTGTGCTTTTCATTTACCTTCGATTCTTAGCATGAGGTCAATGCCATGATCAATGCCACGTATGAAATCAATCTATCCAGAGAAAACCTCCTTAGGTTCAGTTTGTTTTGAAAATTTAGGGTTAGGTCTTCGCTGAACTCATCTCGGACCAACCGAATCATGGAAATCGGTCTTGCCAATTTGGCTTAGGCATTGCACATGCACTTTTCGGTCTGACCGAAAACTGCAAATTGGTGTGACTGAGTTCAATTCTCTGTGAAACCCTACAATCTCGGTGCCACCGAACTATGACTCGGTCTGACCGAGTTCACTAGTTTAGGTTCCAAATATTGCTTCGGTACCACCGAGTTTATCAATTTGGTAGCTCCGAAATCAATTAAGTAGAGAACTAAAACTAAGTTTTTGACTCATCTTTTTGCAAAAATCTCTGCACTTTGTGATGCTCATCTACTCTACCTCATCTATATCTATTCACAAGGTTTGCTGTCAGCTTGCTTGCCAAGATATCTGAACAGAGTGATAGCCAGAATAAGTCTGAAGAGCAAGTGCAAATGAGTGAGGGCCCTAGTACCTCAAGCAGCTATGATGAGGGCAGCAGGAGCACACCAAGTAACTTGCCCAAGGCAGCCACTAGAGCAAGAAAGAATAGAACCTCAGACTCTGAGGATGAGGATTATGTTGCTGTTGAGGATGAGGCCACCCCAAAGAAGAAAGTGATGAAGAAAGAGTATGGCAGTGCTGCTACCACAAAGCCTGGTATGAACAAGAAGGCACCAGCAAGGAGAGTCCCAATATCCAAGCCAAGGAAAGTTGCCACAGGAGAAACCATGAAATTCACATTAGAATCAGATGATTGTGAAGCAGTTGGAGATGGCAAGAAGAAGAAGAGGGAAAGAACCAAAACTGTAAAAGTTCTTGGAAACTTAATTATGGTGAGAGATTCTGAAGAGGAAGAGGAAGAGGATGTTGCACCAGCACCCAAGTCTCAAAGCTTATGGGAGATGCAATCAAGTTAGGGGCTGCTTCTAAGCCCAAACCTGCTCCCAAAGCTGCTTCTGAAACCATCAAGTCTACACCCAAGAGAAGCACCAGAAACATCCCAGCTGAAGAGAAGAACAAGGCCCAGTGCCTGAAGTTGAAGAAGAAGATGTTGAAGCCCAAGTGCTGAGAAAGCTCAAACCAAAGATTCTAGACCACAATGACACTCATCAAGTGGCAGAGGACATGAACATCAGAAAGGATGCAGGTTTGAGGCTTTGGAGGAAGAGTGATCCTTATGCTGTGAGAAGGAGAACTGCTGTGGACTATAGATTCCACACAAAAGAACATCAAGACTTCTACGAGACCTTTCTGCTTGACAAGAAGCCAATTGTCTGTGATATGAGATGGGTTGACTGGACATACATTCAAGAGAATGAAGATCACTTTCTAGGTGTATATGATAGTTTCAAAGCTTGTGGAGTTGACAAGTTTTTTGGACAGAAGCTCACCAAATGGAATGATGAGCTAATCGTGCAATTCTACTCCACTGCTCATTTCTATCCAGATGGAAGGATAGTGTGGATGTCTGAAGGTACAAGGTACCAGTCAACTGTTGATGAATGGGCAAAGTTGATCAATGCTCCAGAAGACCATGAGGATGATTTGGATGTGTATGCCAAGAAGAAGAAAGACCACAATTCCATGGCAAGTATGTACTAGGAAATTCCTGATGAAGCAATGGAAACTCATAAGTTGGGCTCAGTGAAATACTTGTTGTCTGGTCTACCTACTATCAACACCATCTTGAGGCATACTCTATTCCCAAATCTAGAGATCATGGAATGATAAGAGGACATTCAATCAACTTGCTGCACATTTTTTATGTCCAGCAAAAATTCAAGGTATTGAGTCTGATTGTAGAGACAATCGAGAGGATAACTGCTGATCAGAAAAGGTCTTGTGGGTATGCTCCACAAATTCAGGTGCTCATCAACTCAAAGATGGGCACATACACTTACTTGTTGGACAAGGAGCACTTACCTCTCAAGCCAGAATTTGAAGATAACACAGTTGTAATGGATGAGAATGATCCTTCATCAGTGCAAGCACATGAGAAGAGAGCGAAGGCAAGAGCGGAAAAAACTGCAAAGATACCAAGTGCTGAAGAGGCATCTCAAGTGTTCTTGAAGAGCAAACGAGATCAACTTGGATTTCTGATCCAATCTACCTTGAGGATTGAGAAGGGCTTGGCCACCCTGACTCAAAATCAGGAGAGCTTGGAGAGGATCATTGAACAAAAATTCTATGATCTAGATCTGAAAGTCACTGAGATACAGATAGTAGTTGAGCAGCTCTAGGAGGAAGCAGAGGAGAAGAAAGGGAAGGAAACTATAGAAGCCTTTCAAGTTTGCCAAGAGGTATGAGGTTAGCTTAGTACCAGTACTTGATATTACAGCAACTACATCTGCACCAGCAGCTACAACTTCAGTGCCACCTCCAGCAGCCACTTCACTAGCTCCAGCTACATCGACTGAAGCCTTCATCCTTGGAGTCATCTCTACACGACCTCACGGAGACCAAGCTTGAGAGACGCGTAGCACTATGCATATTTGAACTTTTTGGTAACTTGTTGCCAAAGGGGGAGAAATATGTATAGATCATAGGCTTCAAGAGAGAGTGTTGCTTTTTTGTCTCTCTTGCACTTTATTTGGTTGAACTTTATTGTGTGCTTGTTTGATACCTTATGTCATTATGTGAGATACTTGAATGATCATGTGTTTGATCATATGCTACTTTAATGTGTGCCTGGATGATATTATCTCTTATCATTCACTTTGCTTGGTGATGAGTGCATGCTTTTAGCTGCTATCATTTTGAGCGCTCCACCAAGATGTATGTGACATGGAAGAGTAACCCATGATACTAATCGATTGTGCATTTGCATTCAAAAGCAAATCTTAAATAATGAACAAATTTAGGGGGAGCTCTTGCTGATCACATACTTCTCAAAGCGACGATGTATTTCAATCTTATTATCATTTGTCGAAGCTTTGATCTATATGTTGTCATCAATTACCAAAAAGGGGGAGATTGAAAGTGCAACTATCCCTGGGTGGTTTTGGTAATAATTAACAACATATAGCTCATTGAACTAATGCTATTTCAAGATGAATATTTCAGGAAAGTTCAATGATTGGCATGGCATGGATTAGGAATGTGGACTCCTCAAAACACTAAGGACAAAGGATTGGCTCAAGCTCTAAAAGTTCAAGACTCTACATTTTACTTTTAGTGTTCCAAGATTACATTGAGTCCATAGGAAAAGCTAATACTATTAAAAGGGGATGAGGTGTTGCTTAATTGCTTGCTTGCTCAAAGTGCTTAGTGATATGCTCCAAAGCCCTCAACCACTTTCTCATATCCACATATGTCCCAAACCAAAAGTCAAACTCGGCCCCACCAATTTGATCCATCTGGCGCCACCTAGTTCATTTGACATAGCCACTACCAGAAACCCTAGTCACTTCGGTCTCACCGATAGGGATCTTGGTCTCACCGAGATGGGATTACAAACTCTCTATTCCCTTCATAACGTTTCGGTCTAACCGAGAAGAGCGATCGGTCCCACCGATTTTGCAATGCAAACTCCCTGTTTCCCTTTCGTAACGTTTCGGTCCCACCGAGATGAGCGAATCAGTCCCACTGAGTTTGCCTGACCGACTCTCTGGTTATCTTATTACCAAAGTCGGTCCCACCGAGTTTGTGTAATCGGTCTCACCGAGATTACGTTATGCCCTAACCCTAAATAAATCGGCCCCACCGAGTTGACATGTCGGTCCCACCGAAATGCCTAACGGTCACATTATTAACTAAATCGGTCTGACCGAGTTTTCTGATTAGGTCCCACCGAGTTTGGTAAATTGTGTGTAACGGTTAGATTTTGTGTGGAGGCTATATATACCCCTCCACCCTCTCCTCATTCGTGAGGAAAGCCAGCAGAAAATGCCTTCACTTCCAGCATTCATTTTCTGAGAGAGAACCATCTACTCATGTGTTGAGGCCAAGATATTCCAATCCTACCATATGAATCTTGATCTCTAGCCTTCCAAAGTTGCTTTCCACTCAAATAATCCTTCCACCAAATCCAATCCTATGAGAGAGAGTTATGTGTTGGGGAGACTATCATTTGAAGCACAAGAGCAAGGAGTTCATCATCAACACACCATCTATTACCTTTTAGAGAGTGGTGTATCCTAGATTGGTTAGGTGTCATTTGGGAGCCTCCGTCAAGATTGTGGACTTGAACCAAGGAGTTTGTACGGGCAAGGAGATCGCCTACTTCGTAAAGATCTACCCTAGTGAGGCAAGTCCTTCATGGGCGATGGCCATGGTGGGATAGACAAGGTTGCTTCTTCATGGACCCTTCATGGGTGGAGCCCTTCGTGGACTTGCGCAACCGTTACCCTTCGTGGGTTGAAGTCTCCATTAATTTGGATGTACGATAGCATCATGTATCGGAACCACACCAAAAATCTCCGTGTCAACATTGCGTTTGCTCCCTCCAAACTCCTCCCTTTACCTTCATATGCAATGATTTACATTCCGCTGCTATACTCTTAGAATTGCATGTCTAGGTTAATTGCTTGACGTGTGCTAAGTTGCTATAATCTGCCAAGACTTCAAATTTGGAAAAGGCTAGATTTTTATTTGGTCAAGTAGTCTAATCAGCCCCCCCTCTAGACATACTATCAATCCTACATTTTCCTAATGCTTTTCCTCTTGTTTTGGACTCTAATTTGCATGATTTGAATGAAACTAACCCCGGACTGACGCTGTTTTCAGCAGAACTACCATGGTGTTATTTTTGTGCAGAAATAATAGTTCTCGGAATGGAACGAAACTTTCCGAGGATTTTTTATATCAAATAAGAGAATTTCTGGAGCCAGGAGGGACCTGAGGGGGGCACCTGGGTGGGTACAACCCACCAGGGCGTGCCAGCCCCCCAGGCGCGCCCTGGTGGGTGCTGCCCACCTGGTGGCCCCGCTGACCATCAAACCGACGCTATAAAATCCCATATTTCCAGAAAAAAATCAGGGAGAAAGAATTATCATGTTTCACGAGACGGAGCCGCCGCCAAGCCCTGTTCTTCCTCAGGAGGGCGGATCTGGAGTCCGTTTGGGGCTCCGGAGAGGGGGATCTTCGATCTTCGTCATCACCAACACATCTCCATCGCCAATTCCATGATGCTCCCCATCGGGAGTGAGTAATTCCTTCGTAGTCTTGCTGATCGGTGAGGAGTTGGATGAGATTCATCATGTAATCGAGTAAGTTTTGTTAGGACTTGATCCCTAGTATCAACTATGTTCTGAGATTTATGTTGCTATGACTTTGACATGCTTAATGCTTGTCACTTTGGGCCCGGGTGCCATGATTTCATATCTGAACCGTTTATGTTATCACCATTATATCCATGTTCTAGATTCGATCTTGCAAGTTATAGTCACCTACTATGTGTTATGATCGAGCAACCCCGGAGTGACAATAGTCGGGACCACTCCCGGTGATGACTGTAGTTTGAGGTGTTCATGTATTCACCATGTGTTAATGCTTTGTTCCGGTTCTGTATTAAAAGGAGGTCTTAATATCCCTTATTTTCCAATAGGACCCCGCTGCCACGGGAGGGTAGGACAAAAGATGTCATGCAAGTTCATTCCATAAGCACGTATAAATATTTACGGTATACATGCCTACATTATATTTATGAACTGGAGCCAGTTTCGTATCGCCCTAGGTTATAACTGTCTCATGATGAATATCAACCAACGATTCACCAATCCAATGCCTATGAATTTATCATATATTGTTCTTGCTAAGTTACTACTATTGCTACTGCTATCGTTACTGCTATAATATCACTGCTATCACTATTACTGTTACCGTTACTATCACTACTATCATCAAAATAATCATACTACTGTGCTACTAATCACTTTGTTGCAGATAATTAATCTCCAGGTGTGGTTGAATTGACAACTCAGTTGCTAATACCTTCAAATATTCTTTGGCTCCCCTTGTGTCGAATCTATAATTTGGGTTGAATACTCTACCCTCGAAAGTTGTTGTGATCCCCTATACTTGTGGGTTATCAATGGGAAGGACCCTTCATCATCACCAAGGTGCTACACAACGGAGCTTACCACCTCTACAACCTCGCGAAGATGATCAACGAGCCACGCGCCTAGAATGCAGATCTTCTTCGTCGATTCTATACTTAGCACTCGGATTGTCGAGATGTAACAAGATCACTTTTAGATTGTTTATCAAGACATGACTCCTCTTGTAGTCCCATGATGATTTCTCTCACACAAAGTGTATGTTCAAACCCCTAGTGGGTGACTTCACCGCGAAACCGTTTTCGCCTAAGTTAAAAAACTACCCCGAGTGAGAGCTAACGGCGTTCTGGGAACCAGGGTACCCAGACTTGCCTGCCTGTAGCCCATGACGTGGACTCATCGATGGCCTGGTACATCTATGAGACCAACAAGTCAAGACCCTCGCGAGGGGCCAAGCCTCGCAAGGTGTTCGACGCCAAGATCTCCAGAGGGGGTGGCCTTCCCAGGTTGCCTCCTGAGGAGGGGAGATCTCCAAGCAGGTGCTCAACCTCATGAGGTTGCAATGATGCAAGCCATGACGACCAAGGCTAGGCGAGTGCCAGATGGCGCAGAGGAGAAGGTTTCCTCTTTGGTGCTAAGGAGGCAAGCGCAGGCGTGGAGTCCCGAGGAATCAGCCAAAGGTTTCCATTCCCGTGCAACAAGACTAGGACCGCCACGACGAATGTCATCACCGAGACAACCGCAGCGTCACGACCAAGAGCTTTGTAGGAGAAGACCACATTTTGTCATTATAAGATGTACTACTCATTCCCGTTCGAATTGTCCACTATGGGATCTGTTGGGGATATAACTACTGAGTGTAAACCGCCCAGGAGGGGCCGGTAAACCCTCAACTATATTGAAGCCCATGAAGACTCAGAAGATGGCGTTTTACTGATAAAGCTTAAAGGCCTGGAACCCAAAGGAGGATTAGGGCCCATAATGGTAAACCGCCATAGTCATATAACTTGTATTGTAAGATAAGGAAAGGAGAGACCGAGCCGAACACTTGTATGAGTCGGCTTCAGGACTCTGTAAACCGGTCGGGCGTCAACCCGTGTATATAAGGGGACGACCTGGCGGCGGTTCATGGACAAGAAACAACAACTCGATAGCCAGGCATAGCTTGTTTAGCTCCCTGGTTAGCGAGACCCCAATAATCCCATCACAACTAGACGTAGGCCTTTACCTTCATCGAAGGGGCCGAACTAGTATAAAAACCCTAGTGTCCTTTGTCCGGTTTAACCCCTTTAAGCCAACCCATCGCGATGGCTCCACAACTAAGTCCTTCTATGAGGACATCTGACGTGATATTTCCACGACAGTTGGCGCCCACCATGGGGCTATCGCACGATGGTTTCAAGTTCTTGAAGGGCATCTTTGAAGGACTCAAAGGATACGCAGTGGGACGAATGACCAAGAGTCATCGCGGCAAGCTCTACATTGACGACGCAGGCTGGGGCCCCGAGGCCGGCTCAATCGAGTACGGGTACCGAGTCCCCTTTGACGGAATTCACGTCTTCATCAGCAAGATCGGCGAACCGGGCCCTGAGCCGGACATCTGCACAGACCTCGTCGAAACGACTCAGCGGGCAAGTCCCGCCCGGATTCAGCCTGCCATGAAGCGTGCGTTCGTGGGATGTGTCCATGGGGTCGGATCTGAACCGGTGTCTGAAGGTGAGACGGTCGCTTATTCCGACGGTGAATCATCCGCTGGTGAAACCGAATCCCTGTACCAAGTTCAGGATGGCGTGTTTGAAGGGTATTCCGATGGCACCAGTATTCCGGAATTTCTTGAACCGCCAAACCACGTCGGAATCTTCATGGCCGGAACACAGCCAACCTTACAAAACTCTACTGCGGCGACGTCCGGACTGGTAGCAGGGGCAGGAGGCTCCACGCGCCGGCCGGCTCAAGTTCTCTCCGGTTTAATGGATGCCTGGGCAACCTTGTTGACCACGGCAGTTACACCGGCAACGCAAGATCAGCATAATGCGGACATTGCAAGGCTGAAGGATCAGATAACACAAGCCAAGGAAGATTTGGCAGCGGAAGAGATCCGGATGACAGAGGAGTGAGCCGCTTTAGATGCCCAGGCGCAGAGGATTCAAGCCGAGAATTATCGACTTTTGATGCATCACAACGCTCCAAATGAAGTATTCAAGAGGAGACATCGATCACATTTGCCGGTGGATTACAATGCGATGAACCTCTTTGGTACACCAGGAGCAGGGACTAGCAATCCGGCCGCAGTGAACCGGACTATTGCACCAAGGACCGAAGCGCCGGATCAACCTCAGGTGATGGGTCCACCTCGGCAAACGGATAACCCGCCACGGTATACTACACCCCCGCCGGGACACTTCTCTACCCCTTTGGACAATATGATGGCAGCAACATCCCGGCTGGCAGCTATTCCGATAGAGGGTGAATCGCCAGCAGCGGTTGAGACACGGCGGGCCAGGGATCTTCTTCAGATGGCTATGGCGTAGCAGCAGGCTTACTCGTATAGCCGAGATAGGATTCACTCGACCCCACGTCCGAGCAAAAGCTATAGCAGGCGTATAGATGAACCGGAAGTGTCCAGCAGTATGCGGTGCCGCATTGTCCCTCAAGGGCCTAATCTGGCGCGTGGTGATGTGAATGCTCAGGACGTGGTGGATAATGGTAGAGCATGAAGGGAGGCCGCTTTAGCAGCACAACATACGGGTCGATATCAACCCGCCCCGGTTCAGCCAGCAGCGTCAGTGGACCGAGGCACCGGGCTTGCTTTTAGTTCTTGGGGAGTGTCGTGTCTTATTCCGGCTCTCCGTAATGTGCGACTGCCTAAGGACTTCAAGGGCCCACGTAAGGTACCAAATTATACCGTTGATCAGCCACCCGAGGCATGGGTGGAAAGTTATGAGATGGCTATGGAGATGCTGGACGTGGACGAAGCAGCTTGTGCAAAGTACTTCACGATGATGTTGGAGGGAACATCCCGTACATGGTTGAAGAATCTACCAGCTAACTCCGTCGAGTCATGGGACCAGTTGAAGGCCCGGTTTATAGCCAATTTTAAGGACACGTGTAAACAGCCTATGTCCATTGTGGATCTTGATGCCTGTGTTCAAGGGGAGAACGAGTCAACAACTCATTGGGTGCGCTGGGTTTCAGAAGTTTTGCATTCTTCAGACCGGATTAACGCTGGTCAAGCAATCATCACTCTGGAACGCAATTGCCGATTTAAGTCACTAAATATGAAGTTGGGACGGCTCAAGCGCCACTGCAATGACATGGGCACCCTTATGGCCGCCTTGGTCAAATATGCCAATTCTGATAATACCAAGGATCCCGATTCTGATGAGGAGAAACCGGAGAAGGGAAAGAAGAACGGTGGTGCAAAGGGACAGCAGCACAACCAAGGAGGCCATGGGAGTAATGGTAAGTGCAAAGCAGATTCAGATTTTGTGGCTAATGCTAATGTGCAGCGTCGTAAGGGTAAACTGCCCCAGCGTGGTGGCGGAATGAATCTGGAGCGTTTGTTGAACCAGCCCTGCCCAAAGCATGGGACCAAGGAGGTTCCTGCAACACATCTCTGGAAGGATTGTCACATTATGTAGGAGTTCAAAAACTCTGATCTTTTCCGGTATGATCAGGGTCCATCGGGCGGTTCAGGACCAGGTTTTCATGGTGGCGGCGGTTCAAGCTCTGGATTTCAGAATAATCAGGGCAACCAGAACAACCAGGGTGGTAATAACCAATAGAATAATCAAGGAAATCAACAGCAGTCAGGTTATCAGAGTCACCCAAAGCAGTTGAATGGTGGGCAGTACCATGTATTCACCACTAGTTTGTGCAAGCATGATCAGAAGCTTGACAAGAGGGATGTTAATGTTGTTGAACCGGCAGTACCACATTACCTGCGGTAGTCCGAGCAACCTATTGTGTGGAGAAGAGAGGATCATCTACCCCGGGTTGACAATCCGGGTTACCTGGCTTTGGTGGTGGCACCTCAGGTGGGAGGTTATAAGTTCACCAAGGTACTCATGGATGGAGGGAGAAGTATCAACATTCTGTATTATGAGACCCATCCAACACTGTTTTCCATGGTGTGGTACCAGGTAAATCGGCATTTCGTGTTGGTAAGATCACTTTGGAGGTTGTGTTTGGTGATGAACATGACTCCTGGTCTGAGACATTGACCTTTGAAGTGGTGAGGACCCAGAGCCCGTACCACGCACTATTTGGGCGATCGGCTTATGCAAAGTTCATGGCAAGGCCTTGTTATATTTACTTGAAGCTCAAGATGCCGGGTCACAAAGGGACTATTACGGTTCACGGAAGTCGTAAAATTGCTTTGGATTGCGAGGAAGGTGATGCGGCCTATGCTGAGTCGGTTTGTGCTATAGAGTAGTTGAAGTTCTATAAAGATAATGTTGATCCGACAGATATGACCCCTCTAAAGAAGCCCACAACTGAGCATGACCCGAACCTGACATTCAAACCGGCTGATGAGACTAAACTCATTGACTTTGTTCCTGGCGATTCGTCTAAACAGTTTAGCATCAGCACAAATCTGGATCCGAAATAGGAAAGCGCGCTCATCGAGTTCATCCGTGAGAACCGGGACATTTTTGCATGGAAACCTTCTGACGTGCCAGGTGTCCCGAGGGAACTCGCTGAGCACACTCTCAATATTGATCCCAAGTTTAAACCGGTGAAGCAATTTCTTCATCGCTTTAACGAGGAGAGTCGCAAGGCAATTGGTGAAGAGGTAGCCCGGCTGTTGGCTGCTGGGTTTATCGTTGAAGTGTTTCACCCTGAGTGGTTGGCTAATCCGGTTCTTGTTCTTAAGAAAAAAGGCACTTGGCGCATGTGTGTGGATTACACAGATTTGAACAAAGCTTGTCTGGCCGATCCTTTTGCTCTCCCGCATATTGATCAGATCATTGATGCGATGGCGGGTTGTGAGCATTTGAGTTTCATGGATGCTTATTCAGGCTATCATCAGATTAAAATGGCAATTAAGGACCAGGAGAAGGCCGCCTTCATCACTCCCTTTGGAGCCTTCTGCTATGTTTCTATGCCCTTTGGGCTCAAGAGTGCCCAGGCAACTTATCAGCGTTGTGTGCAGAATTGTCTTCACACTCAGATTGGGTGCAATGTTCATGCCTATGTGGATGACATTGTGGTAAAGTCGAGGAAGAAGGAGACACTGATAAATGATCTCAAGGAGACCATTGACAATCTGCGTGTTTATAAGATGATGCTCAATTCGGACAAGTGTGTTTTTGGTGTTCCGGCAGGCAAGCTTCTAGGTTTTCTGGTGTCCAACAGAGGCATTGAGGCTAATCCGGACAAGATCAAAGCGATTACATCCTTGGCTAAACCGGCGTGCATAAATGATGTTCAGTGTCTAGCAGGTCGAATTGCAGCCCTAAGCCGGTTTATCAGCCGTTTGGGAGAGAAGGCGATCCCTCTATATCAGATGTTGAAGAAAACAGACACCTTTGTCTGGAGTGATGCGGCTAATGCGGCGTTTGAAGACTTGAAGCGGTAGTTGGCTGAACCGCCAGTCCTTGCTACTTCGGTTGACAAAGATCCCTTGTTATTGTACGTGGCTGCTAATGCCCGTGCTGTCAGTGTGGCAATTGTGGTGGAGCGCAAGGAGGCTGGTAAGGAATATCTGGTTCAACGGCCGGTTTACTATATCAGTGAGGTGCTTATCGAGTCAAAGCAACGATATCCGCATTGGCAGAAGCTGGTATATGGAGTTTTTATGGAAAGTCGGAAGCTCAAACAATACTTTCAAGGCCATCCCATTACAGTTGTCAGTTCAGCTCATTTGGGTGATATAATTCAGAATAGGGAGGCAACTGGCCAGGTTGCAAAGTGGGCGATTGAGCTTGGTCCACATGGTTTGAAGTATGTGCCTCGAACGGCCATCAAGTCTCAGGCACTTGTTGACTTTATCAATGACTGGACCGAGTTACAAGCACCAGAGGACAAACCGGATAATACATACTGGACTATTCACTTTGATGGATCCAGGCAATTGGAGGGCTCGGGGGCTGGAGTTGTCCTTACTTCCCCTCGAGGTGATAAAATTCGTTATGTCCTCCGTTTAATGTTCCCCTGTACTAACAATGCAGCTGAGTACGAGGCTCTGCTCCGCGGGCTTCGTGTGGCCAAGGAGATGAATTTATGCCGGGTACGATGCTTTAGAGACTCTGATCTGGTGGCTCAACAAGTTTCTGGCACTTGGGATTCTAAGGATCCACTCATGGCGGCTTACAGACGCGAGGTGGATATTGTGGCAGGTCACTTCAAAGGGTATCAGGTTGAGCATATCGGTCAGCGCAAAAACGAAGCAACAGACACTTTAAGCCGGCTTGGATCTCAGCGTAAACCGGTACCTCCCAATACCTTTTTAGATATCTTGCATAACCTATCTGTTAAGTTGCCTACAGAGGAGGATTTGGCTGTTCCTGATCCGGAGGCTCAATTGGTGGCCGCTTTACATGTTGTGCCGGATTGGACGGTTCCATATCTGGCGTATATGAACCGGGGCGAGTTACCAGATGATGAAGTCCTGGCCCGGCAGATAGTCCGGCAATCCAAGTCCATGGTTATTCACAATGGCGAGTTACACCGCTGCAGCGTTTCAGGCGTATTTCAGCATTGTGTTTCTCCGGAAGAAGGCCAAGAGATCCTACGGGAAATTCATGAAGGGGATTGTGGTCATCATGCCGGTTCAAAGTCCCTGGTTGCTAAAGCTTTTCGTCATGGGTTCTACTGGTTGACAGCTCATGCTGATGCGGAGGATCTGGTAAAGCGGTGTGACGCTTGTCAAAAGTTTTCACGCAGAGATCATGTTTCGGCTCAAGAATTAAGGATGATTCCCATCACTTGGCCATTTGCCACTTGGGGTCTTGATATGGTGGGACCTTTTAAGCGCTCCAAGGATAAGGAGACCCACCTGCTGGTGGCGGTTGACAAGTTCACCAAATGGGTTGAAGCGGAGCCTGTCAGCAAGTGTGATGCGGCTACGGCGGTTCAATTTCTCAAAAAGATTATCTTCCGTTTTGTCTTTCCACACAACATCATCACGGATAATGGTACAAACCTTTCTAAAGGTGAGATGGAAGATTTCTGTCAGAGAGAGCACATCCGGCTTGACTTAGCATCCGTGGCGCACCCCAGACCAATGGTCAAGCGAGAGAGCTAATCAAGAAATCTTGAAGGGTATCAAACCCTTGCTTATGGTTCCTTTAAAGCGGACGCCAGGTTGTTGGGTGGAAGAATTGCCTTCTGTGTTATGGAGTATCAACACCACCCCCAACAGATCGACGGGTTACACACCTTTCTTCATGGCGTACGGGGCAGAGGCGGTCCTCCCAAGTGATATTCGTCATGATTCGCCCTGGGTTGCCAATTATGTTGAAGCGGACAATGAGCAAGCACGCCAGGAGGCGTTGGACCTGTTAGATGAAAAATGGGATATGGCTTTGGCTCGTTCGGCGGTTTATCAGCAAGACCTGTGGCGTTATCACAGCTGCCAGGTTAAGACGAGAACCTTTCAAGAAGGCGACTTGGTGCTCCGGCTCATCCAGGATCAGACCGATATGCACAAGTTATCCCCACCTTGGGAAGGACCCTTTGTGGTCAGCAAGAATCTGCACAACGGATCATACTACCTCATTGACGTTCGAGACAACTCACGCAGCTCTGAGGAGGAGACCCAGCGGCCGTGGAACATAGCTCTCCTACGACCTTACTGCACTTGAGCCATAGGCTTCTCTTATGTACATATTTCGACAATGTATATATTATGATCAATAAAATAAACCAGCATCCTTGCTATAAGCAGGGCCTCTGCTGTTTTTTCTCAAATATCCTTTGAGTTACATGGGGGCTTCAGCTGACAAAGCGGAGTACTACCTATTAAACTGGCTATCATGCCACAATACAGCTTGGGAGCTTCACACCCAAGGGGCCAAAGAGAGTCTGGATGCTATGCATAGCTCAAACATAGGCACCCAATGAGCACAACTCATCAAGTTACTTGGGGGCTCTTTGTGTAAAGTAACAAAGAGTTTGAAAGGACCCTTGTAGCTGGGTATCGACCCACGGCTTGGAAGCCTGGTATATTTACCTAAAACCCCGGGTTAACCTGCCTTCATCAAGTAAGCCACTCCTATCCAGGTAATCCTGGCATGACCCGCCGAACGTTTGACAGTTACTCTCATTGAGACCCTGAACTTGTCAAAGTAAAAATGGTGATTGGTTAGTTGGAGGCCCATCTTAAAAGGCTTTGTCAAATGGTTTAACTCAGCGGCCTGGCAGCCCACGAAAAGCCTCGAATTTGGGCCTGGCAGCCCTCGAAAAGCCTCGACTACACGGTTTTATTTGCCTTTGTCACTATTTATTTTCTTTTGACAAATTCTATGTTGAACCGGTATCTTTTGATCCGGTATGGCTTTTTCAGTCATCATATTAACCCGGTGTTTGTTAACTCGGCTTGGTTTTCAACTAGAAGTTGACAGACCTTATTATCAAACCTGAGTCTATTAACCCGGCCTGGCTTTGACTCCTTGTCGCCAGTTTTGATCATCTGGTGTTCATCGTAACCCGGCATGACTTATTATACGCCATCAGTATATGGTGGAGTTATACAAATTCAAGATTTGGGTCTTCACCCTTATTACAATCAAATTTGGTAAACCAACTAAGTGATATCACATCACAGGTATGAGTTATTTCATATTTCTTAAGGTTTGATTATCAACCAGGCTTTATCTTGGGCATTATGACCCGTCCAGCGGTAAACCGCCAGGACAAACTTTCTATATGCAGGCTTCAGGATCGCATTATCAAAGCATAATCAAACATTGCATTTATCATGGCGGTTCAACAAAGGTCGTGCATCAGCACAACAAATCAAAGAGTTTTAACTAGCCTATTACAAGGCGCTTTGAGGCCCAAAATGCTGATTGTTCTTACACAACAAAGTTTGTCAAAGAGACACAAATGTCGGATTAAGACTCATTGCCAGGACGACGTGAAATTGAAGGATCTTCAGGCGCCGGTTCAACCTCCTCCTCTCCACCCAGAGGCTGGAAGTGAAGGGTGGTCCAGTCAATCCTAGTTAGAGCCTGAAAGACAGCTTCTTCACTTATCAGATTGGACGGGTCAACATCAGGGGCGTAAGTGTGCTTACGAATTGGCAGGATAAGGTTTTGCGCTTCTGTCATAGTTGTATCAACTCGCTGATTCCTCTCATCATAAAAAGACCGATGAACCGTCTGGTTAGCCTCTATAGCAAGTTGACTTGAAAGCGGACGCATCTCCTTTGTTAGAGCTTTGAGGGCTTCATTGTCAAAAGCCGATCCGGCTGCCTGTTCATCTGGAAATCCCATGGTGATGTCAACCGGATCCAAGTCAGGTATCCATGCTTTGGCCCGAGTCAGTGCCAGTAAAGCGCCAGCCCTGGCAGCAGATCACTTCACTTCCTCTATCTGAGCCGGTGTCATGGAGAATCTTGCTAATGTGTCCTTGATCAATGTTGGTGCCGGTCTGTTGTATGAAGCTGCAGAGATGACTCACTGAGCATCGGTATACAGTTGCTCAATCAACATATAGGCCGCTTTTAGCTTCATTCGCATGTTTGTTCCAAGATGAGCAATGCGATTGCCTGCGGCGGTTTAAGAAATTTAAGTTAAACCGACAGTGTTGATAGCACTACAGAGCAGGTGTTCTAAGGTACTTACCAAACACAGCAGCCGTCATGGAATTCACTTGATGCTTCAGACCCGTCATTTCTTCTTCCATCGGTTTAAGGGTTGCTTCAACCTCTTCTGCCCGCTTCAATAAAGCAGCCCTTTCAGTCTCCCAGTTGATGCGTTCAGTCTTGAAGCCTTCTTTAAGTTGCTCCATGGCCGACAAGGCACCCTTGAGCTCTTCTTTGGCTTTAGAGGTCTCTTCTTGCTGTAACTTAAGGATTTCTTGAAGATCGGCGGTTTGGGACTCTTTGGTCTTCATGTCAGCCTGCAAAGTCAGATGATACAACAGTTAAAAATCTCTTAAAGTCCCAAGCTCATAACAAGTTATACACTTGGCACTTGGGGGCTAATGTGGATTGCTTTCTAAAGTGGGTATTTTTCAAAGTCCCAAGGCTCAATCCAGGTATTAAGCTTGGCACTTGGGGGCTAATGCACATTTGATCAGTCATAAGGAAAGGCAATTAAACAACGACAGACAGTCCCGGTTTGTCTTCAAGAAGACAAACTGGCCCTTGGGGGCTACTACGCTGAAGTGTTCTTTATATCAAAGTCCCGGTTTATCTTCAGGAGATAAACCGGCCCTTGGGGGCTACAATGGAGAAGATATACAGAATAGAATAAGTTTCAAAATGTTCATACCTCATAACGCTCCTTCATCAGGTTCACCAAACCGGCTTCAAAGTCACGGCTGGTGTACAGGTGGTTTAAAAAACCGGAATGAAGTTCTTCAATGCTAAGGTTGATGAAGTTGGATAAATCCGTCTTCCCTTTCCCCTTGCCCATAGCAGCGAATTCCTCCTTGGCGGTATGTTTGGCCAAGATAACCGGATTACCAGAACTGGTGTGAGCCGTGCCAGTAATTACAATATCATCATCATCATTTCTTGGTGGACTTGGCGGATTGCTGGTACCCCTAGCTGGACTTGGTGGATTAGCAGCCGGGCTCGGTGGATCAGCAGCCGGGCTTGGAGGGGTAGCATGAGGGCTTGACGGATCAATATGAGTCGCCGGGTTAGCCTCCGGCGGATTAGCTTCAGTTTTCTCGCCTTGTGGGATGGAATCATCCATAACATCGGTATTTCTACCGGTATCCTCAGCAGCCCTCTCCGGTTCAACTTCACCAATGGGGGTACTGGTTTTAGCCTTCTTGCTCAGGCGGGCTTTGGCACTGTGACATCACAACAAAGATTAGCACGGTAAACCGAACTATGAAGGAAAAACATGAAGAACAATATACTTACCCAGGGACGGTTTTAAGGGGAGGCAGCTGAGTGGTTGATGAACCGCCAGATGAATTGGAAGACGCCTGGTAATTTGGATCAGACGGATTAAGTGGGTATCTGAAGAAACCCTTCAAAGGATAAAGTTTTTCATTAGAATAAGTAACCTCTGGACGACGTTTCCGGTTTGGCGTATCCGGTAAACCAGAAGAGGTGATTTGCTGGCCACTATGCCGGGTTGTGCGACGCTCTTCAGCTTGTTGTGTCTTCAAAGAAAATTTTGGATCCAAATAAGCAATAGGGTGAGAGTATTTTACTTTCCGAACTGCACGGCGGAATCTTTGAACCGGCGCAAGATCTGAATCGGAGGAAAGAGAGATTACCTCAACATGGTCTTCATGACTGGCTGCCACATCATCCTGGGAATAATCATTGTCAATAAGGTGTATGAAAAAGGAACCAAGTGAATCAAGTTCTACCTCTGGATCTGATTCGTCAATATCTTCTGGCGGATCAGAAGACTCGGTGGTTTTCTTCTTGCCCGCTTTCTTGGTGACCTTGCTCTTTGCACGAGGAGCCCTAGCCGGTTTAGTCCATTTCCAGAAGGAGCTGTTGGCCTACAAAATTAAAACAAAGGAGCATTAGCACATTGTTAAAGCGGAGGCGAATCAGTGAGCATTAAGTTAAACTTTACCGCTGGCGGTTTGTTGGTGGCACAAAAAGGTGGCAACCCGATTTGGCTACGGGCGGTGATCGGTTCGTCAAGCATCTTCTTCACAGATTCAGTAACTTCAATGTCTGTCATTACTATTTCATGATATCGTTGAGGATCTTTAACGTATCCGGTGTATTCATGCATCAAACCAGAGCGGCGGCTTAAAGGCAGAATGCCCCAAGAAACCCAGCAGCAGACGAGATCAATACCAGTCAAACCGTTGGCCATGAGAGCCCGGATCTTGGCGAGTTGAGGTGCATAAGTTTTCCGTTCTTGTTCAATTAGGCGTGGAGGTAACGGGTGGCCATTGCTAAGCCGGTGAGGGTGGTAATCCGGCAAGGGATTTTCTCCAGCAGGGGCAGTATTCCGGCAATAAAACCAAGTTTGGTTCCAATCTTTAGGATGGCTGTGGTGTTTTGCATGAGGAAAATCAGCTTCTTTTCTCTTTTGGATCGATACCCCACCAAGGTCCGTGTTGGGACCATCAGAGAACTCCGTGCGGCAGTTTAAATGGAAAAAAATCCCGAAAAAGCTCCACAGATGGTTCTTCTCGAAGGTAGACTTCACATAACACTTGAAAGTTGCATATATTGGACATAGAAATCGGTCCAATATCTTGTGGATGGAGTTGAAGGCTCGCAAGGACATCTCGGAAATTTTTTGATCCGGGCGGACTGAATCCCCGGTCCAAGTGTTGCATAAATACAATCACCTCTCCATCTTGAGGTTCAGGAGGGCACTCAGGGCCGGCACTCGCCAATGCAGAACCCTTTTGGAAGCTAAAGCGCCAGTGGTAACATATCCATTGATTTATGTCTCCGTGATCCGGGACGGAACCCAGTTACAAGCAGAGAATTGTTTGGTCATCTTGGAAAGAAAACTGTAAAGGAAAAATGAGGGCCAGTTTACGATTGACGGTTTTAAGTGTACTAATCAGTGTTAAACCGGAAAGGTATTGTTCAAGTCAAGCTGGCGGTTTAAGTGAGGGCTAATGGCGTATGGAGGATTGAATACTATTGAAAAGTTAAACCACCCTTAAGTAAAAGAGGCAGAGCTGAAAATCTGCTAAGTGCTTAACAGAAACAGGTTTCACAATATGACAGTATAATTTTGGATCTACCATGGTTAAATAAAGAAAATTTTCCTGAGCCCTACAATGGCGCTAAGAGGAACAAAGATGATCTAGACGCAGTCCGTTCGGGAGCGGCAAGACGCTACGGTATGGTGGACCAACAAAATGGATCTAGCCACAGATCAAAGCTATCAGGCACATATATAAACTCAGTAAAAAGACTAAAAGAAGGGCGCAGAAGAACTAATGAACAACGACGAACATGGATGAACTCGAAGCCCTAATGGAGATCCAGGGTTACAGGAAAGTGAACTTACCTGGGCTACTCAGCGGAGGAGGAGAGCGGTAGGGTTTCTGGTACGAACAGGGTGAGGCAGCGGCCTTGGTCGGTGCAGATTCGAAGGTCGACGGCGGCGGCGGCGCTGGGGTCCTTCGGGTCGCTAGGAGGAAGACGAGAAGAAAGGGGAGAAAATGGAAGGGCCCGTCGGGCTTATTTATAACAGGGCAGAAGATAAGCGACAGGCATGAGTATCAAGGAGTCCAAAGCGGCAAGGGGCGCAGTTGTCACCTCGATTTCCGGGATTTCACATCTTTCTTATTAAATGAAGGGAATCTTTTTAATCGTTTTCTTTACAGAGATGATGTCATGATGACCCATTGATGTGTCCAGAGGATGACGTCACAGCGGTTTAACAAAGTTTATAAAAGAAGACATCATGGCGGTTTACGAGAAATGAAGAAAGATGTTCACGGGATGTTTCTAAATATCGAAGATTGACATGAATAGGTTCAAATCAATCTGGGGCCTAATGTTGGGGATATAACTACTGAGTGTAAACCGCCCAGGAGGGGCCGGTTCACCCTCAACTATATTGAAGCCCACGAAGACTGAGAAGATGGCGTTTTACTGATAAAGCTTAAAGGTTTGGAGCCCAAAGGTGGATTAGGGCCCATAGTGGTAAACTGCCATAGTCATGTAACTTGTATTGTAAGATAAGGAAAGGAGAGACCGAGCCGAAAACTTGTATGAGTCGGCCTCGGGACTCTGTAAACCGGCTGGGCATCAACCCGTGTATATAAGGGGACGACCCGGCGGCGGTTCAGGGACAAGAAACAACAACCCGATAGCCAGGCATAGCTTGTTTAGCTCCCTGGTTAGCGAGACCCCAATAATCCCATCACAACTAGACGTAGGCCTTTACCTTCATCGAAGGGGCCGCATTAGTATAAAAACCCTCGTGTCCTTTGTCCTGTTTAACCCCTTTAAGCTAACCCGTCGCAATGGCTCCATGACTAAGTCCTTCTATGAGGACATCTGACGTGATATTTCCACGACAGGATCCCTTCCCGCCTACGTTTTGGGGGAAGAGGACCAAGGCCACTATAAGGGTTAGCCACCACCACAACAAAGGGTTGAATCCCTTCAGCTCACATCCACACCAGAGCAGAGCTCGCGAGGTTGATCTTCCTATGTACTGGTTCATCCTTAGCCCCTTGTGAAGAAAATCCACCACAAAGCAGGAGTAGGGTTTTACACCGCAAGGTGGCCCAAACCTGGGTAATCTGTCGTGTCCATCTTCTTCCTTGTTCAAGCTAGGCCATGGGGGTGATGAATTGGTTGGCTGAAGGGGTTGAGTTCTTCGCACACGCCCTAGAGCTCGAACCTTTTCTTGGGTCTGCGGAGCCCTGTATCCGACATTTGACGCACTATGTAGGGGCATCTCGAAGCCTCTTCTCCACCATTCGCTCCGCTTCCGGTCCATCATCCCTATGGTTGATGCTCGCCATGTCCGTGCTGAACATTAGGCCGCTAAGGTCGCTCAGACGGCACCCACGGGCAACGACACCCTCGGGCAACGGCACCCCTCGCCGCTTCCCCACTCCTACGGCCAATGCCGCCACCGGTCTTGCGGCCCACGAGCAACATGACTCGTCGCTGCTACCTTCCATGCGGCGTGATGGTCGCACCACAACTCCGTCGCCTACCCCGGCTGCTGCAACATCTTCTCATGCTCGTCGCGGGCCGGCGAACGCGCAGGTTTCATTGCTCATGGCGCGTGAGCTTCTGTGCTACCGTCGGCAGACGACCTCTACGAGGATTGGCTTGACCGCATCGCCGAGCTCGTGAGTGCCGCTGGAGAGGGCCCTTTGCTGTCTCGCTCGCTGCCTCCCCCGTCCCAGGCAGGCGAGGTGGCCCATGACGCACCTCCTCTATCTCCTCGGCATGGTGTCGTCCCTGAGCCCCAGCGTGAAGCACCCCAGCGTAACCCGCCGCGCAGGATGCCGGCGTGCGATGAAGCAAGCTCACATGTGGTACAGCGGCCCCAAGGAGAAGCGCATGCGCTTCCAGCACCACCACGTCACGACCACGTGCCGCGAGAGGCAGCGACGCGCGTGCATCAAGATCAGGCTCCTCCCCTATGGCTGGCCCCTATGAGTGCGTCAAGTTGCAGTTTTTCACCCCGGAGTTGCGCCATGTGGTATAGCCTGTCAAGTTCAAGCCGGATCTGCCTCCATGCTACGAGGGCACCCCTGACCCCGCTGAGTTCCTCCAGCTCTACGAGCTAAGCATCGAGGTGACAAACAGTGATGAGAAGGTCATGGAGAACTGGTTCCCCATGGCCCTCAAGGATGGCGCGCGTTCATGGCTCATGAACCTCCCGGTGGGGTCAATCTGCTCATGGGACAAGCTCCACGAGCGCTTCATCGCCAACTTCTAGGGTACCCGCGACCGCGCCCCCGCAGCCAGCAACCCGCGGTGCATCAAGCAGCAGCTAGGCGAAACCTTCCACAAGTACATGCAATGCTTCACCAATGTTCGCCTCAAGATCCCAAGGGTGTCAGACAAAGCCATCATCTTGGCATTCACTGATGGCGTCCGAGACTTCAAGTTGAAGGAGGAACTCGCCATACATGAAGACTTATGCTTGGCCCTCTAGATGTTTAATATGGCCGCTAGGTGCGCGAAGGTAGAGGAAGGCCGCCTCTCCCTCCTGGAGCCTCAGGAGGTCGATCCTGAGGACAAGAAGGCCAAGGCTAAGGACGTTAAGTGCAAGGGACCGGCCGTGCTCGCGGCCGAACCTAAGGTCAAGCATGGTTGCGGCCGCGCCGAATCCTCCAAGGGCAGCCGACCGTTCTACGTCTTCCACAACATCCACAGCCATCACACCAACGATTGCCAGGAGCTCAGGGCAATCCGCGACGAACGCCTTGGCCGCCGTCCCGAGTGCAATGACCGTGGCTACGGCTGCGGAGGAGGCCGTGGTGGAGGCTGCTGGGACAACCGCGACCCTTGCCATGGCGTGACCAGCCTCGCGAGGATCATCCTCAGGGAAATGTCGGCCTCCCTCCGTTGCCGCCACCTCCAAGAAGGAACGGCGACCAACACCAAGACGATGGGGCTGGGGGCTTCCAAGAGCCTCGTGCCATTGCATGCATCCTGGGTGTGTCTCATGCTCCCGCCTCTCATCACATCTTCAAGCAGTTCGCTCGTGAGGTGAACGCGGCCCTCCCCAATCTTGAGGCATCGCGTCCCCTCAGGTGGTCCAAGTATGCCATCACCTTTGAACCTGCAGACCAGCTCAAGTGCTCGCCCGCCGCCGGCACGCTCCCAATGCTCTGCTCATGAACCATCATCAACGTCCTTGTCACCAAGACTCTCATCGACGGTGGCGCGGGGCTCAACATCCTCTCCCTCGAGATGTTTGACACACTCCAGGTGCCTTATGACCAGCTTCTTCCCACCAAGCCTTTCTCAGGGGTGACCAATGGCTCCACCTTCCCCATAGGGCAAATCTGCCTCCCTATCACCTTCGGCAAGCGTGACAACTACCATACCAAACTCATCGACTTTGATGTCGCCCACATTTGCCTCCCATACAACTCCATCCTCGGGTCTCCCGCCCTCCCAAGTTCATGGCAGCAACTCACCATGGCTACAATGTCCTCAAGATGCTGGGAAGTGGCGACATCATCACGGTCGCCTATGACGAGAAGGATCCGGTGTGCTCCCTCGACCGCGCTTACCAGGCTATAGCGGTCGAGAACTCCGATGGAAAGGGTGCCACCCTGCCTCCTGAGGACACCCCCAAGAAGAAGCAGCTCCTTTCCAAGGGGCGCCAGGGGGTTGGGGCACACGATGATCGTGCCTCGGGCCCCGCGCCCACTGCTGGGGCGTCTTTCCCTCTCGCATAGGAAGGCGCGCCCGGCACCCCTCTCAGGATGGGCTTGGGGACTCTCGCCTGGAGGGCCTCTGACCTAGCCAGCATCACGAGGGAGGCGTTCAGGCACCATGTGGAGGCGTGCTTCAACGCGCGCTTCCGTGAGCAAGGCGCAAGGCGTGAGGCGCTAGGCGCTCAAGAGTTCATCACTAAGGCAACCGAGGAGCTTCAAGAGGCGCGAGCCATGCGTCGCGAGCGTCGCCTCGCATCATTCGGTATAGCTGTCGCCCCTAATGTGGGTGGCGAGCTGCAGTCTACATCAACATCCCAGGCCTCGACAGGGCTGCTTCTTAGGAGCTCTTCTGGCCATCCCGCGTTGGCCGGTGTGGGGTCCACCCCCACAACTACGTCTGCATGGCGTTTGGCTTGCTGAACGCGGCTCCTCGCACCAGCGCTACATGCAGGGCGTTCTAGCAGCTCATGAGGCCAGGTGCTAGGCAATCCTGACGGAGGAGGTGCCGGAACAGTGCGAGCCCCCCGGACCTCCGGAGCCCCCGAGCACTCAGGAGCCAGCTGGCTCATGAGGAGCGACTTCTGCAGCACGCATCTCCAGCTACTTTAACACTTCTACAACAATGGTGTCTGGTGACTTTTTGGTTTGTTCAGTTGAGGGCGCCCCTCGGGCTGCATTATCGTCAAGCTATACAGGTCCGCCCCTACAGCGTGTATCATTTTGCGCATGTACTAAAACTGGCCCCGCCCTTTCATGAGTTGCTTATATTATCACCTGCATGTCCGGTGCTTCACCACCATGAACGTCGTGCGCCCTTACAAACCAGCCTACCACCGCCTCATGATTAAGGACTGGCACGACGTCTGTGCTCGGGTCCATCCCTGCAGCGTCGCTCAACCCAATTAAGTGGCCGAGCTCTATCTCGCGGGCCAGCTCCCATGTACGTCACCTCCTGTGGCACTTGGTGCCTTGCTCTTGCATGAGATAATCGAGAGTGGATGAGTTAGAGCGCGCGACCTGGTGCCTCGCCACCGTGGGAGCCATGTGCTGATTGTCTTTCTGTAGGATTGTTGCATGAGAAGACTGGGCACGGCGCCTGTGCTCGGGTCCATCCCTACAGCGTCGATAAACCCAACATCTGAGCTCTGTCTGGCGGGTCGGTCCTGTTGACGTGACCTCCTGGGGTCATTGCTGTTTGGCCTTCTCATGCGATGTCCTCCGGAGATTCACTCGGCGCAGGTCACCTAAACATCTCACAGGGTCCTTACAAATGTTCCGAACCAAAAATTAAGGCGCAACCCACCTTGAGGTAGGGCCTCGTGAGTCCTGCGCTGGCTCATGGGTGACCATATACACCTCCTCAAGTCTTGTCGTGCTAGCCTCATGTACAGACGGGGCTGTACATGTCCCGGAGTCTCCCCCCGAGGGAACTCCCACCAACGCACTAGTGGAAGACCCATGCTTCGCGCTGGCGGACAACACGGTCGAGGAGCGGCTATGCCCATGCAAGAGTGGAAGCACCATGCTCCGTGCTAGTGAATAAACAACTGAGGGCACCCTAGTGGATGCAGTAATCTCAGGAGGGCCACTAGGCTCGCTCTCTGGCCTCACCGTGCCGCTTTCCCTCTGGGAGAGCCGCGGGACGGGGCTGGGGGCATGTGGCTATGCTCAGGCCACGCCTGGCGCATGCCACTAGGTCTCTCGCACCTGGTTTTCTCGCAACCCTGCCATGCAAAAGATGGTGAGGAAAGGTATCAGGACTCCGGATTAACTCACATGATGCTCACGTTTCCTTCACGAGGGTTGTTCGTATGTCAAGGGGGACCCCTAAGCGTCGCGACTCAGGGGCCTCACTGGCCACGTATCCCCTCACCCCTTGGTCTCGTCCTGGTGATCCGGACACCCAATGGCGGCAGAGGTATGCACGGGGTCGGGCCCTGCCGACATAGAACACTAAGGCAACCAGAAAAGAAATCAAGCACAGAAAGGAAATCGCGGAGTCCCAGCTAGTTATTACAAAACATAATGTTCCACAAATTTAAGCAGAAGTTCTCACGCTCCCCGAGGCACAGTGAATGTTGCAGGGTCGAACTAGGAGGAAGCACCACCATTGCCTTGACTGCCGCTGCTGCCCACCTTGGGGAGCCAGTCGATGATGATGCCACGCCATCTTCACTGTCGTCTCTAGTCGCTGTAGCTACGGGGTCGGGGACAACGAGGAACTTACCCAACAGGTCCTCCACCTGCTTCTTCACGGCTTCAGCAGCAGCATCGCGAGACTCAGGGGCGACCTGCTCGATCAGGGTGTATGAGTCGAAGCCGGGGTCCGGAGGTGGAGGTGGCTGAAGACGCGCATCGCGGCCGCGGTGAAAAGCGCGCGACACTCCCCCTCCACCATAGAGTCCACTCCGGCGATGATACCCTCAAGCGCCTCAGCAAGCTTGGGGAGAAGCACAGAGGGGCCACCCTCTAGAGTCGCCAGCGGCACCTCATACCCTTCTCCATAAGGGGAGTGCAGCACTTGCCGGGACTTCGGCTTGAGGGAGACGAAGGCTTCGCGTTCCACAGTCGCCGCCTTCTCGGTTGCGACGAGGGTCTTCTCCCTGGCTTCCGGCCGGGTCACCGTCTTGGAGACAAGCTGGGCATGGGATGCCCTGGCCTTGTCCACCTCCTCCTTCAGCTTGGCCAGGCGGTCCTGCTCTACGGTTTCGTCTTTGGTCGCCTGAGCCAGCTTGGCATCGCAGTTGGCGAGCGTCGCCTCCCAGGCCTTGAGCTCCTCCTCTCACTCTGGAAGCCGACACATGTGGGCAGCCTGCTCCTCACGGAGGGCCTTTAGCTTAGTCTCCACCTTGCTGTAGCGCTCCTTGGCGGACGTCGCGTCGGCCAGTGCCGCGTCACGAGCCACCACGGCCTTGCCGGCCTCCTTCCTGCTCCCCATGGCGGTAGCCTCAGCCTGGCTCCAGGCTGTGGTAATAGACGCGTCGGCCTGAAGCCACCCCGAGATCAGCCCCATGCATGCCACCGCCATGCACATTTCAGTGTCCAACAGATCGGCCGGAAGCTGATCTAGCGTGGTCTAGGCTTCCTCCAAAGCCTCGGTCCTGATGAGGGGGTGCATTCCGCCAGCACAAGGGCCTGGGAAGGAGGCGGCACCGGCGCATGGGCCGGCGTCGCCGCCGCAACAGGGGTAGCTGGGGTCTCTAGAGCCCCTAAACCCCCCATGGGTGCCACGGCCACGGGCGGCTCCAGAGCCTGTGGGCGCATGGAGGCAGCCTCCTCCTGAGGCTCTACCACCGTGTTCTAGAGGGTGCACTCTGTTGGTCTACAAAAGTAGGGGCCCTCTTTGTACCCCTTTACTTGTGCACGGGCAGTCAGAGCCGCACCTGTGGCCATGCTTAGCGGGGCAGAGGAAGGAAGAAAAAATACAAGACTACCGAAGCGGCGCTCAAACCAGGGGCGCAAAAGGTAAAGCGACAAGATGGGCTTCCCCGGCAAGGCCCTTGCCGGGGTGGCCTATGCAGCCCTGGCAAGAGCCTTGCCGGGGTAACTTACCCAATGCCAGCAAGGCCACCACCCTTGAGCCTGAGAGTTTCGACACCATCGACAACATTGGAACCAAAGCTCGGGAGGGGGCCTGCATAGTGGCATGCAGATATTTGTGAAGACAAAGGGCCTGCAAGGCCTAGATAGGAACCAGAAGAGAAAACAACAGCAAGGTCCCGGCAAGGCCCCTGCCAAAGATACCCACGAGGCCCCGACAAGACTCTTGCCGAGGGCGCTCGCAAGGCCCCGGCAAGATCCTTGCCGGGAATATTAGCAAGATCGCGGCAAGGGTTTGTCACCCCATCGCCGACCCAGCTCAGCGACCGACCCACCAACTAAGAAAGTACCCACGTGGCAATACGTGGCTCCTAAGCCAACCAGTCAAGCACCTGCGTGGTGGCATGCAGATCTTCGTGAAGACCCTGCCACCACACCAGCTCAGCAGCCTGCCAGCTTACATGGCGCTGCAAGCCTCGTTGGCCTGGACGCATGTCGAAGCAAGGCGAGCGGCGAAGGATGGGATGGGCTTCGTTGCCGTTCCCGATAAAGCAAGAGGACACCTAAGTGGCTCATTTAATGTGTTTTCTCCTGTGATGTCAGGCGATAAGCTCAGCCACTGTATACCTTTCCACCTCCTGTGTGCCACTGTGGCGACCCCTTTTTTCTATAAAAGGAGGCCCGAGGCATAGGGGAGAGGGATTCGGATCTTTTGAACAAGTCACATACCATAGCTAGTTTAATAACTCAAGAACACACAAATATACACCAAAGCAGGACAAGGGTATTACGCATCCTCGCGGCCCGAACCTGGGTAAACGATCTTTGTGCTGACTCCTAGACCCGCTCTTTCCACAACCTCGTGCCCGCCAACCGTAGTAGGGATTCCAGTGATCCCATAGGTGTCGTTGTCCACCAACATCTTTGGCGCGCCAGGTAGGGGGCGCAGTTGTGAAAATCCGGTCTAGCAGCTAGTTTAGCAGTTCTTCATCGCCATGGCTCCCAAGAAGAAGAAGATGACGGTGATCAGTTCCTCTGGAGACGGACGGCCCGTACCAATGCGGGCAAGTAGCAGGGTGGTCGCGGACGGAAGCTGAGGCGCTGCCCGCGAACACCCACATCGATCTTGCAATCAAAGCCTGGCGAGCGGCGTCATTCGTGCGCAAGACGACGGGCCGCACACAGCCAAATCTAAAGACGGAGCTGGGGCCCCCGCAGGCGGCACGGGGCCCTCCGAGGACGACGTCGTGCCACCTACCGGCGGTGCAGCGACCTCCAAGACACCTACACCGGCTCCCACGACGCGCTCTTCCCAAGTTGTACGTGATGAGCAGCGTCACCACGCTGGTGACCCCGGGCCCCGCCGTGGGAAGAGTCCTACGCATCATTCGCGGGACGAAGGAGGCCAGCATGCACGCCAAAGTGATCGCGAGAATAGCGTACAGCCGCAAGGCCGTGATAGAGCTCCTTATAACGTGGTTAGAAGTCGGAGCGCGTCACGGTCCATGCTGCTTTCGCCGCCGCCCACGCCAGCAGAAGCTTTGGCGCGCACTGATACGTCTCCAATGTATCTACTTTTCCAAACACTTTTGCCCTGGTTTTGGACTCTAACTTGCATGATTTGAATGAAACTAACCCGGACTGACATTGTTTTTAGCAGAACTGCTATGATGTTGTTTCGTGTGTAGAAAACAAAAGTTCTCAGGATGTCCTGAAAATCCTCGGAGGCACTTTTTAGAAAATATAAACAATACAGGAGAAAGAATCAAGACCATGGGGCCCACACCCTGTCCACGAGGGTGGGGGCGCACCCTCCCCCCTGGGCGCGCCCCCCTGTCTCGTGGGCCCCCTGAGGCTCCACCGACCTCAACTCCAACTCTATTTATTCCGTCTCACGGAGAAAAAAATAAGAGAGAAAGTTTTCATCGCATTTTACGAAACGGAGCCACCGCCAAGCCCTAATCTCTCTCGGAAGGGCTGATCTGGAGTCCATTTGGGGCTCCGGAGAGGGGGATTCATCGCCACCGTCATCATCAACCATCCACCATCACCAATTTCATGATGCTCACCGCTGTGCATGAGTAATTCCATCGTAGGCTTGCTGGACGGTGATGGGTTGGATGAGATTTACCATGTAATCAAGTTAGTTTTGTTAGGGTTTGATCCCTAGTATCCACTATGTTCTGAGATTGATGTTGCTATGACTTTGCTATGATTAATGCTTGTCACTAGGGCCCGAGTGCCATGATTTCAGATCTAAACCTATTATGTTTTCATGAATATATTTGTGTTCTTGATCCTATCTTGCAAGTCTATAGTCACCTATTATGTGTTATGATCCGACAACCCCGAAGTGACAATAATCGGGATACTGCTCGGTGATGACCGTAGTTTGAGGAGTTCATGTATTCACTATGTGTTAATGCTTTAGTCCAATTCTCTATTAAAAGGAGGCCTTAATACCCTTAGTTTCCACTAGGACCCCGCTTCCACGGGAGGGTAGGACAAAAGATGTCATGCAAGTTCTTTTCCATAAGCATGTATGACTATTTACGGAATACATGCCTATATTACATTGATGAATTGGAGATAGTTCTGTGTCACCCTATGTTATAGCTATTACATGAGGAATCGCATCCGACATAATTATCCATCATTGATCCAATGCCTACGAGCTTTTCACATATTGTGCTTCGCTTATTTACTTTTCTGTTGCTACTATTACAATCACTACAAAACCCAAAAACATTACTTTTGCTATCGTTACCTTTATTATCATATTACTTTGCTACTAAATGCTTTGCTGCAGATACTAAGTTATCCAGGTGTGGTTGAATTGACAACTCAACTGCTAATACCCAAGAATATTCTTTGGCTCCCCTTGTGTCGAATCAATAAATTTGGGTTGAATACTTTACCCTCGAAAGTTGTTGCGATCCCCTACACTTGTGGGTTATCAAGACTAATTTATGGCGCCATTGCCGGGGAGCATAGCTCTATTCTCTGAGTCACTTGGGATTTATATATGTTCATCACTATGAAGAACTTGAAAGACACTAAAACCAAGATCTATCCCTCAACTACAAGGGGAGGTAAGGAACTGCCATCTAGCTCTGCACTAGATTCTCCTTCTGTTATGATTAAGTTTGCGACACCTAAACCTGCTACTGCTATGAATTCGGATATGTCGCGTGTTATTGATGATGCCACTTCTGCTTTGCATGATACTTATGATGAAACTACTTCTGTGCGTGATACTACTGTGCCATTAGGTGAATTTCTTGATGAACAACTTGCTAGGGCTAGAGAGAATGAAATTATTGAAGATGCTATTATTGATGATAGTGATGATGAAGGTTCTCCGAATGATTATGAATTGCCTGTTGTTCCTGAGGGTTATGTTATGAATGAAGAAGCTGCTAAAGCTATCTTTGCTTGCAGTCTCTTAATGCAGCAGTCTCTTAATGCTAGAATGAAACCTGACCCTCCTTTTGCTACTTCACCTATCTGTGTTACTGATAAGGATTATGAATTCTCTCTTGATCCTGAAATTATTACTTTGGTACAATCTGATCCTTTTTATGGCCTTGAATCTGAAACTGTTGTGGCACATCTTACCAAGTTGAATGATATAGCTACCCTGTTTACTCATGATGATAAATCTCGCTATTTTTATATCCTTAAGATATTTCCGTTCTCATTAAAGGGTGATGCTAAGACTTGGTATAATTCTCTTGCTCCTGGTTGTGTGCGTAGTCCCCAGGATATGATTTATTACTTCTTTGCTAAATATTTCCCTCCCATAAGAAACAAGCTGCCTTGTGGGAAATATATAATTTTGTGCAAATCGAAGAAGAGAGTCTCCCACAAGCTTGGGGGAGGCTTCTCCGATTACTAAATGCTTTGCCTGATCATCCTCTCAAGAAAAATTAAATACTTGATATCTTTTATAATGGACCAACCGATGCTTCCAAGGACTACTTGGATAGTTGTGCTGGTTGTGTTTTCAGGGAAAGAACAGTCGACGAAGCTGAATTACTATTGAATAATATGTTGACTAATTAAAATAATTGGACTCTTCCAGAGCCAATTCCTGAGGCAATTCCTGAACCAATTGAGCCAACTCTTGAGCCTATTCCTAAACCCACTCCAAAGAAGAGAGGTGTTTTATTTCTCAGTCCTGAAGATATGCACGAGGCAAATAAATCAATGAAAGAAAAGGGTATAAAAGCTGAAGATGTTAAGAATTTACCACCTATTGAAGAAATACATGGCCTTAATATACCGCCTGTCGAAGAACCACGTTGTCTTGATAACCCGACTCAGGTAGTAAAGGTAAATTCTCTCTATAGATATGATAAAGTTGAAATCCCCTCTACAAAATTTCATAGCCCATGCTTAGACGAATTTGATGACTTTATGGCTAGATAAGAAAGTTTTAATTCTTATGTTGGTAGAGAGTTAAAGAATAATGCTTTCGAGATAGGACGCATGAGCGATAATATGGCTAGAGTTAAAGGTGAACTTAAACTCATTAGCAAATATGCGTCTATGGTTGCTACTCAAGCTGAGCAAGTACTTAAAGCTCAAAATGATTTGCTTGATGAATTAAATAATAAAAATGACTTTGTTGTTAGAGTGGCTACTAGAACTGGTAGAATGACTCAGGAACCTCTATATCCTGAAGGCCACCCTAAGAGAATTGAGAAAGATTCTCAGAGAAACAATTTAGAGGCACCTAGTTCTTCCGAAAAGAAGAAAAAGAAAAATGATAGGACTTTGCATGCTTCTAGTGAACCTGCTGTAGACACACTGAGAATCCCAATAATATTTCTATTTCTCATGCTAAAACACAATCAGGTGATGAACATGAACCTAGTGATAATGTTAATGATAATGTTCATGTTGATGCTCAACCTAGCAAAAATAACGATGTAGAGATTGAACCTGTTGTTGATCTTGATAACCCACAATCAAAGAATCAATGTTATGATAAGAGAGATTCTGTTGCTAGGAAGCACGGTAGAGAAAGAGAACCATGGGTTCAGAAACCCATGCCCTTTCCTCCTAAACCATCCAAGACAAAGGATGATCAGGATTTTGAGCGCTTTGCTGAAATGATTAGACTTATCTTCTTACCTATGCGCTTAACTGATATGCTTAAAGTAAACCCTTATGCCAAGTATATGAAGGATATCATTACAAACAAAATAAAGACACTGGAAGCTGAAATTTCCACCATGCTTGCTAATTACACTTTTAAGGGTGGAATACCAAAGTAACTTGGAGATCCGGGGGTACCAACTATACCATGTTCCATTAAAAGAAACTATGTTAGAACTGCTTTATGTTATCTTGGAGCCGGTGTTAGTGTTATGCCTCTCTCTTTATATCGTAGACTTGAATCGAATAAGTTGACACCTACTGAAACATCTTTGCAAATGGCTGATAAATCAACTGCTATACATGTCGGTATTTGCGAGGATGTGCCTGTTGTGGTTGCAAATGTCACTATCTTAACAGACTTTGTTATTCTTGATATTCCCGAGGACGATAGTATGTCGATTATCCTTGCTAGACCTTTTTTGAACACTGCAGGGGCTGTTATTGATTGCAACAAAGGAAATGCCACTTTTCATGTTAATGGTAATGAGCATACGGTACACTTTCCGAGGAAACAATCTCAAGTTCATAGCATAAATTCTATTGGAAAAGTTCCAACTATTATTATTGGAGGTTTCTAATTTCCTCTCCCTACTGTCAAGAAAAAGTATGATATTCTTATTGTTGGGGATTTTCATATCCCCATTGATGTAACTCAGTGTTATTCGAAATTTCTCCGGTTCCGTGTTATTCGGAATGAGTTTGTTAACAAGACTTGATCAATGTTGTTAGTGGATTCATTTTGATGATCATGAGATGGATGAAACTAGAAGGCACAACATTCTGTACCCTCTTTTTACTTTCTGTTATTTAGAATAAATAAATAAAAAATAGTATTATCTGTCTGTTTTCTGAATTATCCATGCAATAAAAAATATCTCGAAAATAAAAGTGCTCCAAATGCCCTGCAAATTTAGTATGATTTTTTTTGGAATATTTGAGGATTTTAGGCACTAAAATCACTACAGGAGGGGCAAGCACCAAGTGGCCCCCCTCCACTTATGCCAGCACCCACACACTTCATCTTCTACCCAAAAAAATCCCCATCCAGCTCAAGCACGAGTTCTAGCTCATTTTGCTGTGATTTTCGATCTCCTTGCTCAAAGCTCCATTCACAAAACTGCTTTGGGAGATTGTTGCTTGGTATGTGACTCCTCCATTGGTCCAAATAGTTTTTGTTCTAGTGCTCTATTCATTGCAAATTTTTGCTGCTTAGGTGACCATGTTCTTGAGCTTGCATGTTAAATTTATGAGTTCCCAAGCATTTCTAATGCATGATATAGGCTCTAGGCACTTGTAGGAGTAGTTGCTACCATTCATGATTAAGTTTTATTCACTTTTATTTTGAAGTTACTAAAATTTCAGAAATTTTCAGAAAATGTTAAGGAGACTTTTAAGGGGCTCTTCTAGCCAAAGCTCTCAGGAAAAACAAGCTAAAGAGAAGGAAAAAGCCAAGTATAATCTTCCTCGCCTAGCGGAAGTACGGACATGTGAATGGCCATGTGATAATTTCTTGAAAGAAGCTAGAATTCATGAAGATTTTTATTCTTTGATCGAGAATGCGGACCTCACCGATTTCCTCCATGACCGGATGGATCAGTATCTCTTACTTTCCAATACTTTTGTGCAAATTTTTTATTATTATCCTAAGAAGTCACCGCCTTCAGTATCATTTCATTTATATGATGAATTCCCAGAAATGTCTTAACTTGATTTTTGCGCGATATGTAGGATACCCTTTGAGGGAGAATTAGAGGAACCGCATCGTAAAGATGTGGATGGCTTTGTTAACACTATAGCTGTAGAGGATCCAAAGAAAGATTCCGAGGCAAAAATCTCTAGCATACACTTTCCTGTTTTACGCTACTTTGCCATATTTTCTAGTAGATGCTTGATTGGTCATGGAAATAGTGGAAATTTCAATGTTCCTGATATTATCATTCTTCAGCATGCCTTGTTTGGAGACAATAGTTTTAGTATGACTGCTGTCATTGCTAAACGGCTGAGCCTGAATCATACAAATGGCCCCATATTTGGAGGTATCTATGCTTCACTTCTTGCTAGACATTTTGAAATACCTATTAGGCACCATGAGAAAGAGGAGACAAAATTGCCTCCTTACATTTTAGATTACAAGAGCATGGTAGCACACGCGTTTATTGTTGACAACAAAGAGAAGATGCTCTGATATAACCTTAGATTTAATAAGAAACATAATGAGACTATTATTTTGCATGTGCCTCTGTTGTTTGATTTGATTGCAGATAATTTTCTTGTTACACCGGAGGCTGTGTACGCCCATCGAGGCCAAGCATCCACTCCAAGAACCTGAACCTGAGCCGGAACCCGCACTGGACCCTTATCGTGCATCATCTTTCCAGTGGGATTCCGAGATGGCCAGCCAGTGGTATCCTGGTTACACTTCCTAGTACACCGGGGAGAGTAGCAGCGGTCCTTGGTATTAGACCAACTTAGGCCAAAAGCCTAAGCTTGGGGGATTACGTATTTCTCACCGACTTTACATTCATGTTCACACACTAGTCGTCGGTGCTCATACTCTTTCATTGTATTAGCCATGTTAGTTTAAATTTCTATTTCTAGTTTTCTTCTTGTGTGTTCGATAAACCTTAAGAAAAACCAAAAAAATAGTTAGTTTAATTTCCAGGCTTGTAGTGGAATTAAAATGAAAACCCAAAAAGATTTCTCGTTTCTCTTTTACTTGTTGGGAGTTTTCCCGTGTAAATAGTTTTATTTTCTTTTATTTTCTTAGGGGGTCGAGAAGACCATATTGAAAATGCTTAGTGGCTCTCATATGCATGATTGTTTATTTAACTTAGAGCCCATATTATCTTGTCTTCTCTTTTGAGTTGAATGCTTGCATATTCTAGCTTAGTCCAATGCACGTGCACTATTATTATTATACACATCGTTCGGTCGTGCGAGTGATAGGCAATAATGACGATATATGATGGACTTATTGAGATGAGAAAAGCTGGTATGAACTCAACCTCTCTTGTTTTTGTAAATATGATGAGTTCATCGTTCCTGATTCAGCTTATTATGAAGTAAACATATTTGCAATGACATTTAGAGATTATAGTTGCTTGTTCCATGCTTGATTAGCTATGAGTTATAATGGTTTACCTTGCGTGCCAACATGCTATTAGAATGATTATGATGTGGTATGATGGGATGGTATCCTCCTTTGAATGAATTGAGTGATTCGACTTGGCACATGTTCACGCATGTAGTTGAAACAAATCAACATAGCCTTCACGATATTTATGTTCATGGTGGATTATATCCTACTCATGCTTGTATTCGGTGTGAATTAGTTTTAATGCATGTTTATGACTGTTGTCGCTCTCTCAGTTGGTCGCTTCCCAGTCTTTTGCTAGCCTTCACCTGTACTAAGCGGGAATACAGCTTGTGCATCCAAACTCCTTAAACCCCAAAAGTTATTCCATATGAGTCCACTATACCTTCCTATATGCGATATCTACCTGCCGTTCCAAGTAAATTTGTATGTGCCAAACTCCAAATCTTCAAATGAAATTCTGTTTTGTATGCTCAAGCAGCTCATGTTACAACTAGGGCTGCCTATATCTTCCATGCTAGGTGGGTTATTCTCAAGAAGAGTGGAATCCGCTCCTCATTCACGAGAAAGGGCCAGTAACCGGGATGCCCAGTCCCATGATCCAAAAAGATCAAAGCAAATCAATATAATTAAACAAAACTCCCCCAGGGCTGTTGTTAGTTGGAGGCACTCGTTGTTTCAAGCAGGCCATGGATTGATGCTTGTTGGTGGTTGGGGGAGTATAAACCTTTACCATTCTGTTTGGGAACTTCCTATAATGCATGTAGTATGGAAGATACAGCCATCTCATAGTTGTTGCGTTGACAGCAAAAGTATGCCGCTCAAAATGTTATTCAATCTCTATTTTAAAATCGAGCTCTGGCACCTCTACAAATCCCTGCTTCCCTCTGCGAAGGGCCTATCTATTTACTTTTATGTTGAGTCATCACCCTTTTTATTAAAAAGCACCCGCTGGAGAGCACACTTTCATTTGCATTCATTATTATTGGTTTATATTGGGTATGACTTGACAGGATCTCTTTTACCATGAATTACAATGTTTAGTCAGTCCTTGATCTTTAAAGGTGCTCTGCATTTATGTTTTGCGGTCTCAGAAAGGGCTAGCGAGATACCATTTTGTTATATCATGTTATGATTGTTTTGAGAAAGTGTTGTCATCCGAGTTTTATTATTATCGCTCGCTAGCTGATTATGCCACTGATATGAGTAATTGTGAGACCGAGGTATTATTGTGAGTATGGTTAGTTCATAATATTTGCTGAAACCTGAATGATGGCTTTGCATGTTTACAACAACAAGAGCAAACAGAGTTTGTAAAAGTTTTTCTTTATCACTTTCAGTTTATCAACAGAATTTCTTGAGGAGAAGCAAAGGTTTAAGCTTGGGGAGTTGATACGTCTCCAATGTATCTACTTTTCCAAACACTTTTGCCCTTGTTTTGGACTCTAACTTGCATGATTTGAATGAAACTAACCCGGACTGATGCTGTTTTCAGCAGAATTGCTATGATGTTTTTTCATGTGTAGAAAACTAAAGTTTTCGGAATGTCCTGAAAATCCTCGGAGGCACTTTTTGGAAAATATAAAAAATACGGGAGAAAGAATCAAGATGAGGGGGCCCACACCCTGTCCACGAGGGTGGGGGGCATGCCCTCCCCCCTGGGCGCGCCCCCCTATCTCGTGGGCCCCCTGAGGCTCCACCGACCTCAACTCCAACTCTATTTATTCCGTCTCGCGGAGAAAAAAATAAGAGAAAAAGTTTTGATCACGTTTACGATACGGAGCCGCTGCCAAGCCCTAATCTCTCTCGGGAGGGCTGATCTGGAGTCCGTTCGGGGCTCCGGAGAGGGGGATTCGTCGCCATCATCATCATCAACCATCCTCCATCACCAATTTCATGATGCTCACCTCCGTGCGTGAGTAATTCCGTCATAGGCTTGCTGGACGGTGATGGGTTGGATGAGATTTACCATCTAATCAAGTTAGTATTGTTAGGGTTTGATCCCTAGTATCCACTATGTTCTGAGATTGATGTTGCTATGACTTTGCTATGCTTAATGCTTGTCACTAGGGCCCGAGTGCCATGATTTCAGATCTGAACCTATTATGTTTTCATGAATATATTTGTGTTCTTGATCCTATCTTGCAAGTCTATAGTCACCTATTATGTGTTATGATCCGACAACCCCTTAGTGACAATAATCGAGATACTTCTCGGTGATGACCGTAGTTTGAGGAGTTCATGTATTCACTATGTGTTAATGCTTTGGTCCGGTTCTCTATTAAAAGGAGGCCTTAATATCCCTTAGTTTCCACTAGGACCCCGCTGCCACGGGAGGGTAGGACAAAAGATGTCATGCAAGTTCTTTTCCATAAGCATGTATGACTATTTACGGAATACATGCCTACATTACATTGATGAATTGGAGTTAGTTCTGTGTCACCCTATGTTATAGCTATTACATGAGGAATCGCATCCGACATAATTATCCATCATTGATCCAATGCCTACGAGCTTTTCACATATTGTGCTTCTCTTATTTACTTTTCCGTTGCTACTGTTACAATCACTACAAAACCCAAAAACATTACTTTGCTATTGTTACCTTTATTATCATATTACTTTGCTACTAAATACTTTGCTGCACATACTAAGTTATCCAGGTGTGGTTGAATTGACAACTCAACTGCTAATACTCAAGAATATTCTTTGGATCCCCTTGTGTCGAATCAATAAATTTGGGTTGAATACTTTACCCTCGAAAGTTGTTGCGATCCCCTACACTTGTGGGTTATCATGCGCGCAGCTGCTCCTCGACTTTTCTCCTACTGCGAAAAAGCTCGACGAGTGGAGAGCCACCATCCAGAGCCTCATCGGTGTCGCCAACAAAGATGAGCCACGACCAGCGGAGCCCTTAGGCCGCTGCTCCGTTGAGCCACCGCATTCCAGTGGTGGAGGGGCTGGAGGTGATGCAGGCACGGTGCACTCTCCTCCCCCACGCCAGTTACCGCGGGTGTTGGTCCTTCGTGATGACGCTTGTGATAACATTTTCATAGCGTCGTCCGACCCATAGACCCACCGCGATCAACGCCAAGTTCTTCAGGAGCGAGCCCTTGAAGACGCTCGAACCACCATCGAATGTCGGCGTGAAGCGCGCCACCAGTCAGATAGGCGGGCAGGGCCCACTATGGACCACCCGGCACTGGGAGGCTATGGTGGCCTACCCTACGAGGTGGGTTGCCCAGCCATTACCCATGAGCTGCGGCGGTTCTAGTGGCCCTCCCACCACACGTTCAAGCCCAACGTTCACGAGAAGTACAACACCAAGACTCACCCATCGGAGTTCCTCAGCATCTACACCATCGCGATGCAAGCTGCTCGAGCCCGCGACGACAAGGTGCTTGCCAATTACTTCCCGTTGGCACTTAAGCCCAATGTCATGCCATTGTTGATGCACTTGCCGGCTGATTCCATTTCTTCTTGGTCGGATTTGTGTCATGAGTTCGTTGGCGCCTTCAGTGGGGGCCATCAAGCTCATGGCCAGGCAAGCGATTTGCATATCATCCCCCAGAAGGAAGGTGAAAACCTATGCAAGTACATATAGAGGTTCAGCCGAGTGCAGTACAACATCCTAGACGTTCACCCCGCCGTCGTGATAAGTGCATTCCATGAGAATGTGCGCAACCACAAGATGCGTGAAGTGCTGGCGATGAACAAGGTCAAAGATGTGGCCAAACTTTATGTTCTGGCCGATAGGTGCGCTTGAGTTGAAGAGGGGAGGAAGTACCCCGGCGAGGACGCTAGTGCGGAAACCGTATCCATAGACGAAGACACCGCCGTCCCGACGAAGAAGGGTCGGCGCCGCAGCAAAAAGCGTAAGGGCAAGGCCGTGCTTGCCGTCGAGGGATCCGACGACACCGGTGCTACCAAGAAGGCCAAGGAAAATGACCCTGGCAAGGAAATTGTCGGGTGCGCCGCTTGCCGGTCCTTGGCGGCTACCGACAAGCCAAGAAGCTCTAACAAGCAGTACTGCAAGATCCACCGCACCAAGGGCCACGACCTCCAAAACTACCGACAAGTTGAGCTGCTTGTTGAGAAGCAAAAAGCTGAGTATGAGAGGCGGGACAAGGAGAAGGGTCAGGACGGTGCCGAAGGATCCGACAAGAAGCGTGGCAGCCAAGGAGGCCGCCGCGGCAAGGATAACCAGCAAGAGAGGCCCGCCCGGGGCCGCGACAAGAAGCAGGAAGATGATGTTCATGACGAGGATGACGAGTCCGGTGAACACGAGTTTCAAAAAGCTACGGAGGCCATGTGCATTGGCGGTGGCGCCTAACTGCACACCTCTCACCGCCAGCTCAAGCAGTGGGCGCGTGAGATTGCAGTGGCGGAGCCATCATTCGACACTCAGAAGCCACTGAAGTGGTCCAGCACGCCTATCATTTTTGACACCGAGGACCACCGTGATCGCACAACTGCGGTCGGGTGTCTGCCATTGTTGGTTTCACCAACGATATGCAACCTCAAGGTGACGAAGATTCTAGTTTATGGCGGGGCCGGTCTGAACTTGATCTCACCTGTTGTGATCAAAAGGCTGTAGATTCCTGATGGAGACCTCGAAGAGATGGGCATGTTTCAAGGGGTCAACCCGGTAAGGAGTCAGACGAAGGGTAAGGTCATGCTGCCCGTGACGTTTGGAGGTGAGTTGAACTACAGGATAGAGAGCATTGTCTTTGATGTAGATGAGATCCCCTTTCCCTACAACGGGTTCCGGCCGCCCGGCACTAGCCAAGTTCATGGCGGCGTCACACTACGCCTATAACATGCTGAAGATGCCTGGGCCGATGACCATCATCACCGTCCCCTCCGACAAGAAGGATGCGCTGATCTGCGCCGACCAACTCTATCAGGAAGCAGTTGCAGCGACTGCCCCAAGGCACTTGCTCCTGCCGCCGAAGCCCTGGGAGGGAAGAAGACCGGCAGGACTTCTCGCACCCACTCTGGCAAGCGCACCTCTTCAGAGTGTTGTGCTCCCGTCGAGGATGTGCCAGAGAGCTCCACCAGCAAGAGCAAGAAATCCAGAGCTGCACCACCAGAGACCAAGAAGGTGTCCATCAAGGAGGATGGCACGGGAGGGGCTTTCACCATAAGCTCCACCCTCGATAGCAAATAGGAAGGCGCGTCCGTCACTTTCCTGTGGGTGAATGTCGATGTGTTTGTGTGGCAAGCATCCAACATCCCTGACATTCCCAGGGAGGTGATTGAGCACCATCTTGATGTCTGTCCTCATGTGCGACCCGTCAAGCAGAAGGTCAGGAAGCAAGCTTTGGAAAGGCATGAGTTCATCACAGAGGAGATCAGGAAGCTGGAAGCGGCAGGCTTGGTGAGAGGAGTACTCCATCTGACGTGGTTGGCCAATCCGGTGGTGGTGCGCAAGGCAAATGGGAAGTGGAGGTTGTGTATTAATTACATAGATATCAATAAGGCATGTCCAAAAGACCCCTTGCCGTTCCCACGCATTGACCAGATTGTTGACTCCACGGCTGGGTGTGACTTGTTATCATTCCTTGACGCCTACTCAGGATACAACCATATTTTCATGACGAGAGAAGATGAAGAGAAGACAGCATTCATCACCTCGTGTGGTACATATTGCTTTTTACGGATGCCTTTCGGGTTGAAGAGTGCTGGCTCAACATTTGCAAGAGCAGTCCAAATTGGTTTTGAGCCCCATCTACATAGAAATATGGAAGCTTATATGGATGACATAGTGGTCAAAACCAAGAAAAAGGCAACACTTGTACAAGATTTGGAAGAGACGTTTGCAAATTTGCGCAAGATCAACGTCAAGCTGAACCCTGAGAAGTGTGTCTTCGGTGTTCCGTCTGGTAAGCTTCTCGGGTTCTTTGTGTCATAGCGTGGGATCAAGGCGAATCCAGACAAGATCAAGGCCATTGAGTAGATTGAGGCGCCTAGGCGGATCAACGATGTGCGTCGGCTCACTGGTTGTGTTGCCGCCCTGAGCAGATTCATCTCCAAGTCTGCTGAGCGTGCCCTTCCCTTTTTCAAAATCTTGAAAAAGGAGGGCCCAATCGAATGGACCCCAGAGGCCGAAGCAACGCTGCAGGATTTGAAGAAATACCTCCCCTCCACACCGATACTGGTTGCGATTAAACCACAAGAGCCGTTGTTGATGTATCTAGCGGCAACGAATCAAGTTGTCAGCATCGCGCTAATGGCGCAGAGGGAGGTCGATGAAGGGGCAGTGGCAATGGCAGGACTGGCGGATGGCGCGCCAGAGCTCCCCCCGGCAGGGCCTGGTACTGGCAAGGTGAGGCCCATGGCAGGGTCTGACGCCGGCGGGACAGGGCATGCGCAACCAAATGAAGTGGTGCAGAAGAAGAAATTGATGTAGCACCCGGTTTACTTTGTCAGTTCCCTCTTGTAGGGGGCTAGGTCAAGGTACTCCAGTGTGCAAAAATTGCTCTTCGGCCTCCTTATGGCCTCGAGGAAGCTGCATCATTACTTCCAAGTGCATGAGATCACCGTCGTCACCCGCCTCCCATTGCAATGAATACTGCATAACCCGGACGCAACCAGGAGGATTGTGGAATGGGCCTTGGAGCTGTTGAGCTTTGGTTTGAAGTTTGAAAGTACTTCGACGATCCAGAGCGGAGTCTTGGCAGAGTTAATTGCAGAGTGGACCTCGACGCCTGACGAAGAGATCCAGGAGACCACTGTTCCCGGCAAGGAAACAAGTCGCAACTGGATTATGTAGTTTGGTGGGGCTTTCTCGCTGCAAGGCGCCGGTGCTGGTGTGCTGCTCGTCGCACCCATCGGAGAGCACCTCAAGTATGCAATCCAGATGCACTTTCCCAAGGAGATGTCAACAAACAACATTGGTGAATATGAGGGGTTGCTTGCCGGTCTCAGGATCGCGGCAGACCTCAGGATCAAGAAGCTCATCATCAGGGGTGATTCACAACTTGTCGCCAGGCAAGTCAACAAGGATTATCAAAGCCCGTTGATGGAGTCCTACGTAGATGACGTGAGGTTGCTACATGAGCGTTTTGATGGTATACAAGCCGAGCATGTTCCCCAAGTGGAGAATGACATCGCCGACTACCTATCGAAGCACGCTGCCTTCAAACTACCTGTGGAACCAGGTACTTTTGTGCTTCGGTTAACTCAACCATCCGTTGAACCATCGACAGAGCAGAACAAGCGGAGGAAATCAGGCCCCGACAAGTACTTTCCCACCGAGCTCCCAAGAGCTGCTGGCAAAGATGTTGCCGTCGACACTGAGCCTGCCATGGGCAGCCAACTCCGACAGGGCGTCAAGCCCTGGCCGTAGAGACAGCCGCTCCCATGGCAGAGGAAATGCCTTTAGTCCTTGTCATCGAGCCCCAGGCTCCGGCATGGGCACAACATACCGTTCGATTCCTCCAAACAGGGGAGCTTCCTGACGAGCAGGAAGAAGCAGAGAAAGTAGCCCATCGTCTGCCATGTATCAGTTTGTTGACAACATTCTGTACAGAAAAAGACCAAACGGCGTGAAATTGAGGTGCATTCCCCGGGAGGAAGGACTGGAGCTGTTGGCAGAGATACATGGAGGCATATGTGGCTCCCACATAGGGTCGAGGGCCCTTGCTGGCAAGGCCTTCCGGCAAGGTTTCTTCTGGCCCACTGCCCTCCAGGATGCAATGGCACTAGTAACCAAGTGTGAAGCATGTCAGTTCCACTCAAAGAAGCTTCATCAGCCAGCTCAAGCCCTTCAAACAATCTCTCTCTCCTGGTCATTTTTGGTTTGGGGGCTCGACATACTGGGCCCTTTTCCCCGCGTTGTCGGGGGCTTTGAGTACTTATATGTTGCAATCGACAAGTTCACAAAGTGGCCGGAGGTGGAAGCAGTGAGGAAGGTGACAGCGTAGTCAGCCGTCAAATTCTTCAAGGGGCTAGTCTGCCATTTTGCTGTGCCAAACAGAGTCATCACCGACAACGACACATAGTTCACAAGCCGCACCTTCATGCAACACATCCTAGACCTCGGTAGCAAGGTCTGTTTCGCTTCCGTGGCGCACCCACAGAGCAACGGCCAAGCGGAGAGGGCAAATGCTGAAGTACTGCAAGGCCTGAGGACAAAGACTTTTGATAGGCTGCATAAGAGCGGAAGGCGCTAGATTGATGAGTTGCCGGCGGTTCTTTGGTCGATCAGAACAATGCCAAATCGAGCCACCGGCCAGACACCCTTTGCCTTGGTATACGGGGTAGAGGCGGTTCTCCCCACGGAACTCACATATGGGTCACCTCGAGTGCTCCCTTATGACGAGCTTGAACAAGAGCGAATGCGGCAAGATGACGCAACGCTCCTCAAGGAAGATCGTCTTCGGGCGGCTGTGAGAGCAGCGCGCCACCAGCAAGCCTTGCACTGCTACCATAGCCGCAAGGTTCATGCCCGGAGCTTTGAGGAAGGCAACCTTGTTCTTCGGTGCGTTCAATCGGCCAAGAATTCCAACAAGTTGATGCTGAAGTGGGAAGGCCCTCATCGGGTAATACAAGACACCAGGCCCGGCGCAGTTCGCCTGGAGACCGAAGATGCCATTCCAAGGAGCAACTCCTAGAACATCGAACATCTTCGCAAGTTTTACCCATAAGGCGCGGTTGCCGGCCCCCTGGCAGACCACCTTTTGTACAAGCCTTGCTAGCAAGGCATGTAACCCTCCGTACAAAGCCAGGCGCAGACCCTGAGCATAAATAAATGAAGCGTTGGCGCCCTAATTTATAGCATGCATGCCAGGTTGAGTCTCTCCCTCGGTTAGGGTTTATAGTGCTTAGCGGCGACTAACCCCTAGCATAGAGGCGAAGTGTGCATCTCTCTGTTCCTTTCCGTCCTCTTTGGTTCGCAGGGTACATGGACATTTCTGCTGAGCTATTTGGAAGAAAGAGAACAAGTCGGCGCTCCGGTCCCGGCAAGCCAGGGTTGCCGGGGGCTGCAGACACAAGGGTCCAACCACGGCAAGCCAAGGTTGCCGGGGGGTTGTAGATTCAGATAAGTCCTTTATCCCCTGTTGTGCATTTCCGTATGGAATTGGGACGTATGAAACCTCATTTATTCCTAGGCTACTGTGCTCCCCTTTTCCTGTACCCAAGAACTATTCCCTAGGTCAGAACTTGGTTGTACTCGCGGTGACAAGGAAGCAAACGAAGGGCCTAACCCTACTTCGCTCCTGCCTCCACCAAGAGCGTGAGTATGGTCGAATGAAGTAAGGGGACGACAAGGCCTATTGCCGGGCGACAATGTTTATCTTAAAAATAACAAGGATTCATTCCTTGGCATGAGTTTCGCTCATGCACAAAGAACCCGGCAAGCACCCTTTTTTCATTAATATGTCCCATACAGGTATAGTTCGTATGGAATGTAAATATGAGCAAGGGCATTACAAGGTTTAAATCTAACAAGTGCTCGTAGGCTTAAAAACTAAAAAGAGATAAGATGCCCGTAATCCCTTTCTTGTCCCTCTCCCCAAGAAATGGAACAAGATGGCAGGAGGGCAAAAGGAGTGCCTAGGCGAGGTACAAGCAGCAGAAGACACCAAGAGAACATCCCGGTGGCCGTCCGGAAGAGGGCTGGTGATGATGGTGCTAGGAGAAGAGCCGAAAGATGAGGCAGCGGGCCGGCAATACGAGATGAAGGCATCGGCGCCATCGTACTCTGACTTGATGGCCCGCCACCCGCCTTCTTCATATTCTCTAGCCTTCCCACGCCATCCTCCCAAGGAGGCGACCCAAAGAAGTTCAAGGAGTTGGCCCCGCCCCCGGCGAATCACTCTGCCGAGGGAAAGACCAGGTGCAGATGATGGTGTTGCCGGCATTGCCCGAGGACGGTGTGTCCGACGCCTAGTCGGACCCGTCCTCATCGTCTTCCCCACCGGTGTCCTCCTCGTCACTATCGCTTAAGGAGGAGCTTTCGTCGTTGGTCGAGCTCTCCGCGCAGCACCCTAACCTGATTCCCGAGCGCCCAAAGACCTTAACGAAGAGCAAATCACTCTCCACTAATTTGAAGTGGAGAATGTGCCCCTTCATCAAGCAGTGGGCACGAGCGAAGGTTTTCCAACCCCGACGGAGGAGCATCACGTGAGGGATGGGGAACCTTTTATTTGCCCACATGTCGCCATTGCAACACACCTTCATGTGAAGCCTCAACCTCGGTGGCTAGTCAATCTCCAACACCATCGCAAACGCCTTGGGAAGACGAAGGGGGTTGCACGGTGGCTCGCGCAACTGCAGGATAAACTCCAGCACTGTGTCCCCGACATGGCCGCTCGATGAAGCAAGAGGAGCCTCCGCCTTGAGCGTGGCCTTCACCTTGGGCGTCCAGCTCTTCCTTAACCACCACGGCTCTCTGGCGAGAGGAAGACATAGTCGCCTCCATAGAGGGACGACCACGACCGTGCCCTCTCGCCATGACTAGGGAAGGAAAGAGACTAGACAGGGAGAAGACGGATGTGGGAAGACGCTCTCCCTCTCCCCTTTTTATAGGGAGACGGGGCCGAACGAGCCTAAAGGCGACCGCCCCAATCAACCAATCCAGCCGCCGAGGGCGCAAGGACACAGGACTGACCTGCTGCTCCAATCGGCAGCGCCCGGCCCCCCGCCCCGGCATTAAAGCCCGTACCCTCTGTGTCCATCGTCTGCCCTCCCCGAGGCATGAAGGACACGTGGCAGGCGAGCTAGGATTTAGATGGCAAGTGGAATGGCCGTTTCACGCCCCGTGATCGTGGGGTGCGGGTGCCATAATGGCCACGGCCCGAGTCCACTTAGTAAATGAGCCGCGCCCCTGCGGCTTCCTCTGTTTTTATGGGGAGGACATGAAGCGCCTCTTTACTATTAACCACGGGGTGATGCAAGCATGCTGCGGTCACCCCACACATGACCCCCACGTCATGCATTCGACGCGGGTCGTGGGGAAGCGCAACTGGCCATGGAATTATTGTGGTAAAACTCTGCCACGCATGCCCGCGCACCATTTTGAGCCTAGCCCAACAACGCATCGCGCTTATGTGTGGCCCAGGCCCGGGGGCTCCTCTCGGTGTACAAAAGTAGGGCCCCTCTTTGTACCCCTTTACTTGTGCACGGGCAGTCAGAGCCGCACCTGCGGCCATGCTAAGTGGGGCAGAGGAAGGAAGCAAAAGTACAAGACTACCGAAGCGGCGCTCAAACCAGGGGCGCAAAAGGTAAAGTGACAAGATGGGCTTCCCCCGGCAAGACCCTTGCTGGGGCGGCCTACGCAGCCCCGGCAAGACCCTTGCCGGGGCAACTTACCCAACGCCAGCAACGCCACCACCCTTGATCCTGAGAGTTCCGACACCATCGACAACATTGGAACCAAGGCTCGGGAGGGGGCCTGCATAGTGGCATGTAGACCTTTGTGAAGGCAAAGGGCCTGGGAGGCCTAGATAGGAACCAAAAGAGAAAACAACAATGAGGCCCCGGCAAGGCCCCTGCCGAAGATATCCATGAGGCCCTGGCAAGATTCTTACCGATGGCGCTCGCAAGGCCCCGGCAAGACCCTTGCCGGGAATATTAGCAAGACCACGGCAAGGCTTTGCCGCCCCGTCACCGACCCAGCTCAGCAACCGACCCACCAACTAAGCAAGTACCCGCATGGCAGTATGTGGCTCCTAAGCCAACCAGTCAAGCACCTGCGTGGTGGCATGCAGATCTTCGTGAAGACCCTTCCACCACACTAGATCAGCAGCCTGCCAGCTTACATGGCTTTGCACGCCTCATTGGCCTGGACATGTGTCGAAGCAAGGCGAAGAAGCGATGGATGGGACGGGCTTCATTATTGTTCGCGATAAAGCAAGAGGACACCTAAGTAGCGCATTTAATGCGTTTTGTCCTATGATGTCAGGTGATAAACTCAACCACTGTACACCTTTCCACCTCCTGTGTGCCACTGTGGTGACCCGTTTTTCTATAAAAGGAGGCCCGAGGTGTAGGGGAGAGGGATTCAGATCTTTTGAACATGTCACGTACCGTAGCTAGTTCAAGAACTCAAGAACACTCAAATATACACCAAAGCAGGACTAGGGTATTACACATCCTTGCGGCCCAAACCTGGGTAAACAATCTTTGTGCTGACTCCTAGACCTGCTCTTTTCCACAACCTCGCGCCCGCCGACCGTAGTAGGGATTCCAGTGATCCCATAGGTGTCGTTTTCCACCGACACACTCCGTCACGGAGGAGCGGGAGGTGACCTCCTCTGCTTGAGCCAGGGCCAACTCGGCCATGCCAGACGGTGGTGCCTCCGGGGTCCCAACTCCCTCCTTCATCTTCTTCACCACAGTCTCCATCCTGGTCACCATGAGGGGAGTATTGTGAGCACGACATCAAGGATGACAAGCAAAAACAAGGTAAGGTGCTTACTCATTAGAGGCAATGTTCGCCCTCTTCCTGGCCGGGGCCATGGCGCCTCCAATCTTCCTGAGCATGGGCTTGGCAGCGTCAAGAGGATTGACGGGGCGCGCGACGGTTGGCCTCGGTGCAGCGTCAATGAATGACAAAGCGGGGGCATCACCCCGAGGAGGTGGCGCCGCCCCGCTCTTATTCGGGGTCCCTCAGCTTAGCCTCCATTAGGGAGTGGCTCGTTACCGTATCACGACCGCGGTGGAGCACGGGGGCTCCATGACCAGGGGCTCAGCGGCATCATCATCATCGAAGAGGCCACGGAGAAGCTCGCTTTGCGACGGAGGGGACGTCTCTGCCGCGTCATCCACAGTCACCTCCGAGTCCTCCTCCCCCTTCTCCTTGGCATCATCGCTGGAGGACACCAGCACCAGGGAGTTGGGGAGCTCAGGCGGTACTAGCCCCAACTCGTTGAAGATGGGCATGGCAGCGACCAGCACCGCCCTGTCGGTGCAACGGTACTGCGTGATGTGGGCTGCCGGGAGGTTTCCTGGATCCTACTCAAGCAGGGTGCGCATGTCCTTGTCCAGCTCCTCGCCCGTTAGGTTCTCCGAGCATAGCAGGATCTCGTCCTTCGTGCCCTTGAAATCCCACATGGGGTGCTAGTGTGCCTGAAGCGGGGCCAGGCACTGCGTCAAGAACTCCTTCATGAGCATGGCCCCCGTCAGCACCCCGGCATCCATGTCCGCCATTATCTTATTCAGGACCGGCACCGCCCGAGGTTCCGTGATCTTCTCATGACCCCACTGATGAAGGTTCTCCGGCAGCTCGGTCGGCAACTCCAGTCGTGCGTGTAGGCCCCTAACGTCCATGAAGACCCAGTTGCGCCAGAAGTTCTCCACCTTCTTCTCGGTCCTCATGAGCGCGTTGCCACTTTGGACTGTAGCAAAGGAGACGCAGCCAGAGCGCGAGGATGGGTCGTGCATCCGCAGGTAGAAGAAGTGGCAGAGGAGAGCAACGGAGGACATGACGCCCATGAATGCCTTGTAGTAGAAGGCGAAGATCAACAGGAGAAGGATGGAGTTGGGCTGAAGATGCAGAGCTTGAACCTGGTAATGGATGACGATGGTGGTGAAGAACCCGCAGAAGGGCGGGACGAGCCCCGCAAAGACGATGTGATGGAAGAAGGGATAAAACGTCTCCACCAAAGTCCTTTGCTCGAGGGAGCCTGTCAGGAGCATCGTCTCATTCCACTCATTGTCATTGCTCGCTGTCAATGGGAGTGCGACAGTGAGGTGTCTCTCCTCGGCGATGGAGAATGCGTCGAGGGCCAGCGCAGGTGAGGAGGAGGAGATCGCGTCCTGCATGGCCGATTTTGCCTTCCCAGAAGCCATCTACAGTGAACTTGGGAGAAGAAACACAGAAGGGAGAAAGAATTCGACCAGATCTAGAGATGCTCTCGGCAGGAGGAAAGGGGATCTGGCGCAAGGCAAATAGAAAGCAATGATGGCGTGGAGCGGGTGCCAGCCTTTTTCAGCCTGAGCAGTTGCCAAGGCAGCATGCAGAAGTGGAGGAACCCACGTCCCATCAAATGCCACGCGTTGACTCAGTCCACGGGCGATTGGGGCCTGCAGCGCTCCGCCCTTGCCCTTTGGCTTCGCCTCAAAGCCAAGTTCGAGCACGCCTTGGGCCCGAGGGTGAAAGTGCAACTAGCCCTAGGTGGTTTTGGTAATTCATATCAACATATAGCTCATTGAGCTAATACAATTCCAAGACAAATATTTCAGGAAATCTCAATGAATGGCATGGCATGGATGATGAAAGTGGATCCCTCAAAATATTAAGGACAAAAGGATTGGCTCAAGCTCAAAAGCTCAAGACTCTACATTTTATATTTTAGTGATCCAAAATCACATTGAGTCTATAGGAAAAGCCAATTCTATCAAGGAGGGATGAGGTGTTGCTTAATGAGCCTCTTGCTTCAAGTGCTTAGTGATATGCTCCAAAAACCCTCAACTACTTTCTCATATCCACATAAGACCTAAACCTAAAGTCAAAATCGGTCCCACCAATTCTTTCTATCCGGCGCCACCGAGTTCAGATGTCATAGCCACTGCCACAAACCATAGGCAAATCGGTCTCACCGATAGGGATCTTGGTCTCACCGAGATGGGATTGTGATCTCTCTGTTTCCCTTCGTAACGTTTCGGTCTAACCGAAGTGAGCGATCGGTCCCACCGAGATTGCAATGTAAACTCTCTGTTTCCCTTTCGTAACATTTCGGTCTCACCGAAAAGAGCGAATCGGTCCCACTGAGTTTACCTGAACAACTCTCTGGTTAGCTTATTACCAAAATCGGTCTCACCGAATTTGTGTAATCTGTCTCACCGAGATTACGTTATGCCCTAACCCTAACCATATCGGTCCTACCGAGTTGCATGTCGGTCCCACCGAAATCAATAATGGTCACTAGGTTTATTGAATCGGTCCGACCGAGTTTGTTGATTCGGTCCCACCGAGATTGGTAAATTGTGTGTAACGGTTAGATTTTGTGTGGAGGCTATATATACCCCTCCACCTCATCTTCATTCGTGGAGAGAGCCATCAGAACAAACCTACACTTCCAACTTACCATTTCTGAGAGAGAACTACCTACTCATGTGTTGAGACCGGGATATTCCATTCCTACCATATGAATCTTGATCTCTAGCCTTCCCCAAGTTGCTTTCCACTCAAATCTTCTTTCCACCAGATCCAAATCCTATGAGAGAGAGTTGAGTGTTGGGGAGACTATCATTTGAAGCACAAGAGAAAGGAGTTCATCATCAACGCACCATTTGTTACTTCTTGGAGAGTGGTGTCTCCTAGATTGGCTAGGTGTCACTTGGGAGCCTCCGACAAGATTGTGGAGTTGAACCAAGGAGTTTGTAAGGGCAAGGAGATCGCCTACTTCATGAAGATCTACCGCTAGTGAGGCAAGTCCTTCGTGGGCAACGGCCATGGTGGGATATACAAGGTTGCTTCTTCGTGGACCCTTCTTGGGTGGAGCCCTCCGTGGACTCACGCAACCGTTACCCTTCGTGGGTTGAAGTCTCCATCAACGTGGATGTACGATAGCACCACCTATCGGAACCACGACAAAAACATCCGTGTCTCCAATTGCGTTTGAATCCACCAAACCCTTCCCTTTACATTCTTGCAAGTTGCATGCTTTAATTTCCGCTGCTCATATACTCTTTGCATGCTTGCTTGAATTGTGTGAAGATTGCTTGACTTGTGCAAAGATAGCTAAAATCTGCCAAAGTCTAAAATTGGGAAAATGTTAAGTTTTTAATTGGTCAAGTAGTCTAATCACCCCCCCTCTAGAGATACTTCAAGGTCCTACAAGTGGTATCAGAGCTTTGGTCTCCATTTGCTTTGATTTCCATAGCTTTTGGTGGTCATAGCCTTGGTTTCACAACCTAGGAGAGTATGGCGTCTAGCGAGGGAAATTATCACCGTAGAGGTCCTTACTTTGATGGTACTAATTTTGCTAGTTGGAAGCATAATATGAAAATGCATATTCTCGGACATAACCCCGCCGTTTAGGCTATTGTTCGTATTGGTTGCAAGGTGAGTTCTTTGATGGGAGGGAACCAAACCGTGAATCTAGCGCGGATGAATTGAAGATGCCGCAATACAACGCTCAAGCTTGTGATATCCTCTTCAATGGATTATGCCCCGAAGAATTCAACAAAATCAGCCGTCTTGAGAATGCAAAGGAAATTTGGGATACTTTGATTGATATGCATGAAGGTATCGACTTCGTCAAAGAATCCAAGTTGGATGTGCTCCAAAGTCAGCTTGACAAGTTCAAAATGAAGGATGGTGAAGGTGTCGCTGAAATGTACTCTAGGCTTGCTCTTATCACAAATGAGATTGCTGGCTTAGGAAGTGAAGAGATGACCGACAGATTCATCATCAAGAAAATCCTATGAGCATTGGATGGAAAGTATGATACCGTGTGCACATTGATTCAAATGATGCCCAATTACAAGAATCTCAAGCCAACAGAAGTGATTGGTAGAATCGTTGCTCATGAGATGTCACTCAAGGATAAAGAGGAACTTCACAACAAGTCAAGTGGTGCTTACAAAGCCTCATGTGAAGCTCCTACATCATCAAGTGATAAACAAACCTTCAATGAAGAATTGAGCTTAATGGTGAAGAATTTCAACAAATTCTACAAGACTAGAAGCAAAGAAAGAAGCTCTAAGTCAAGGTCCTACAATGACAAAAGATCTTCCAGTCGAGAGCGCAATTGCTACAATTGTGGGAGACCCGGACACTATTCCAATGAGTGTACGGCACCCTACAAGAGAAGAGAAGATTCTCCCAAAAGAAGAAGTAGAAGAGAAGAATCACCGCCAAGAGAGAGAAGGAGTAGAGATGATCGTTATGAATGAAGAACATCCCGGAGAAGCAAGGATTTGGAAAGGAAGGACAAGTCATCAAAGAGCTACACAAAACGAAGACATCAAGCTCATGTTGGTGAATGGGTATCCGGTTCCGACTCTGAACATCACTCCGAGAGAAGCTATCACTCCGACTCCGAACATACTCAAGATGAATGTGTTGCCGGTCTAGCACTTGTGTCGACCAACTCCTACGACATATTTGATTCACCAAATGAAGGAATTGGAAGATGCTTCATGGCTAAAGGTGTAACGCCCCAGATTCGATGCGTCAGGTGTCCTTCAGTTATTCGCCGTCGTTGCCATGTCATTTGCTTGCGTGTTGCCTTTTGCCATGTCATCATCTGCATTTCATCTGCATGTTTTTCAAAACTTGCATCCGTTCGGGTTTCCCTGATTCTCTCCGTTGTCCGTTCCGAGCCCTTTCACACTCGCACGCGCCCGCGGCACCTCCGAAATATTATTTTATAAGTGGCATAAAAATGTTCTAGAAATGGGATGAAAGTTGGCATGCGGTCTTATTATAGTGTAGACAGGCCGCCTGCCAAATTTCGTCGCATTCGGAGTTCGTTTGACTGCCCAACCGTTAAATATATAACCGCGATATAGTCGGTCTAGTGTCAGGCGTTTTCGGTATCCGGAGACTGTTGTCGGGCCTCTCTCTCTTCTCTCCTGCAGCTCTTGGCCCCTTCAACACGGCCCACCTGCAGCCCACCTAGACCTGCCTAACCCCGCTTGCGATCGGATCCGTCGGATCACGATCGGAGGCTCTGAAACGGCCTCAAACCCCCCTAACCCTAGTACCTACCCTTTATATTTCTCCCTTCCTTCCAAAATGGGCAACCTAGCCTCTCCTCCCCTAGCCTCCTCCAACCTCGGGATCTGCCCCGCAGCCAACCCCACTCCACCTCGTTTTCAGCACCGGCCGAACCCCCATCGCCACTTGGCGCCGCCGTCACCGTGCCTCGGACCAATCTGGGCGCGCCAAGTCACCCAGCGCCGCCGCTCCCCTCCATTCCCGCGTGGCCCCGCCGCCCCTATCCAGCCCCGCCGCCGTGGCCCGCTAGGAAGCCAGATCGGGCCCTGGGAAGCCCATCTGGGCCCCGAGCTGCCCAGCTCCTGCGCCCGCGTCTTCCTGCTCGCCCAACCGTCCCACCGACCGCGGCCTCGCTGCCCCACCGACCGCGCCCGCCGGCGTCGGACGCCGCCATCGACCCCCGAGGCCAATCTGCGTCACCCCTTGCGCCTTCTCTCCTCCTTGCCCCGTTCTTCCCTCTGCTCGGTCCTCTCACCTCTCTCTCTCTCTCTCTCTCTCTCCCTTCGCAGGGCCGCCATGGAGCTCGCACCGGAGCTCGTCACCGGGCTATGCCGACCCCGCCGCCGCCGGAAATGGCCTCCCCGGGGCCTGATCCGCCCGGATCCGGCCAGAACCCCCGCCCCCATGGCCTCCTCCGCCCTTGCCGGCCCATGCCGGAGCCCCGCCATCATCTGCCGCCATCGTCTCGCTCGGGAATGAGCGAGCGCTCGTGCCCCTGCTCGCTTGCCCGCTTGGGCCACCGGGTGGGCCCACAGCCAACCGCGGCCCAGCCCAGCAGGCCCCCTTGCCTCCTGCCTCCTCCTCCTTCTGGGCCTCGGCCCATGGTGAGCGCCCACATATCCCCCGCCTCGTGCACACTTTGACTATATTGCGCTCACCTATTTTTTTCTCCGAAAATCTGCTGTCCCTACAATTATTGCATTCTGGTGCCATGTTCAACATGCCATATCTTGTTGCATACTGCTCTATTTCATGCGTATAATATATCAAAATGTTCGTCATGAGATGCTCTACATTTCATTCCATTATGCCATGCTTGTTTGAGGTCATCTTGATGCCTGAATCATCGTTGCAAGAGTGCTATATGATGTTAATCTGCTGAAACTGTTATAACTTGGTGATTTGTCATTTTTGTTGCATTTGATGTGTGCATCCTATGAGCATGAGCTCTACATGTGTTTTGAACTACATCATGCCATCTTTACAGGGGTGCTTGCCATGTATTTTTGTGAGTCTTGTACTGAGTGCATCAAGCTTGTTAAGTAGGGTACTTGTTGTTGCTGTTTTGCTAGGCTGAATCTGTTATTTTGTGATGCTATGTAAACCTGCCACTACAAGTCATTCTATGCATAATCTGGAGATGTTTACTAAGGATGTTTTGTTATACATGCCATGCTCTATCCATACATGCCCCTGGGTGCATTTATAGCTTACTATAGGTTGTTCATATCTTGCTCCAAAGTTGCTAAATAATGTTGTCAGCCTGTTAACATTAAGTTCAGTTTGACCCATGTGTTTTGCTAGTGATCCATGCACCCTATGAACTTGCTCTTGCCATGTATAGCTTCATAAACATGTATTCTTACTGTTAGTCACCTTTTCATGCCATGTAATGCTCTATGGTGAGTGGTACAAACTCACCAACATGCCTACTTATTGTTGCTCCTGCCATGTTTGAATCTGTCATATCTTTTGCCATGTTTACATGGGTGCCATCATATCTTCCGATCCTTTTTGGCTTATGGTCAGTAAAGGACTTTTGTTCTATGCATTTAGTAGTATCATGCCATGCTTTTGTTTGCCATGTTAAGTTCCTGTAACATGCTATTCGATAGCTCTAAACATTGCAACTTGATGTTATTTCTGCAAAGTCTGAAACTGTTATTATTTGCAATCTTGCCATGTGTTTTGGAGCATGTTCTACTGATTTCTGGAAATAGCTCAGTGTTCATGTTTTGTTATGCTTTACCTGTACATCATGTTCATGCCTTTTGTTCTCATGTTGGGGTGCTGTAGCATGTTGTTTTTATGCTTGCAATATGCCTAGTTGCTATTTTTGACAGATTGTTGTTATAACTTGTATAGAGTGTATGTGTTGAACCGTTGCTCTGTTTTGAGTGTGCTCTATATGAAACTTGCTTAATTTTGCATGTAGCTTAATATTATCATGTTGCATCCTTGTTTTGAAGTGTTTCCTTGATGTTTGTATGCATTTTGCATCAATGCCATGTTTAACTTGTCTTGCTCATATCTTCTAGGCCGTAGCTCCGAATTAAATGAACTTTATATGTAACTTGACTAGAATTTCGTGTAGATCCTCTTGGTGCATCTTAACTTGCTGTTTAAAAACTTGAACATAAGGTTTATTTAGATCTGGACCAATTTCGAAATTTGCATATGAGGACTTACCGGAATTGTTATAGGTTGTTTCCGGCCTCATTAAAACTTGCCTTGTTGTGTTGCTCTTGTTTGCACCATCTCTTGCCATGAGTAGCTTTATGTATCCTTGTCATGCATCATACTTGGTTGTGCATCATGCCTTGTTAATGTGTTTTTTGTTTACTATGTTGTTTGCTTCTTTCCGGTTGTGCTTCTCTCGATAGTTCCCATTTCGTTGCGATCGTGAGGATTCGTTCGTCTACGCTTGGTTCGTCTTCGTGGCTTCATCTTCTTCATGGACTCGTTCTTCTTCCTAGCGGTATTTCAGGCAAGATGACCAATACCCTGGATCTCACTACTATCATTGCTATGCTAGTTGCTTCGTTCTATCGCTTTGCTGCGCTACCTATCATTTGCTCTTCAAGCCTCCCAATTGCCATGTTAGCCTCTAACCTTTTCACCCTTCCTAGCAAACCATTGCTTGGCTATGTTACCACTTTGCTCAGCCCTCTTATAGCATTGTTAGTTGCAGGTGAAGTTGAAGATTGCCCATGACAGACAGGATTATGTTGGGATATCACAATATCTCTTATTTAATTAATGCATCTATATACTTGGTAAAGGGTGGAAGACTCGGCCTTATGCCTGGTGTTTTGTTCCACTCTTGCTGCCCTAGTTTCCGTCATACCGGTGTTATGTTCCCGGATTTTGCATTCCTTACGCGGTTGGGTGATTTATGGGACCCCCTTGACAGTTCGCTTTAAATAAAACTCCTCCAGCAAGGCCCAACCTTGGTTTTACCATTTGCCTCACCTAGCCCTTTTTCCCTTGGGTTTCCGAAGCCCGAGGGTCATCTTTATTTACTCCCCCGGGCCAGTGCTCGTCGTGAGTATTGGTCCAACCTGTCAGCCGCCGGTGGTCACCAGGGGCAACTCTGGGCTGGCCTACCGGAAGTTTGGACAATCCGGTGTGCCCTGAGAACGAGATATGTGCAGCTCCTATCAAGATTTGTCGGCACATTTGGGCGGCTTTGCTGGTCTTGTTTTACCATTGTCGAAATTTCTTGTAACCGGGATTCCGAGTCTGATCGGGTCTTCCTGGGAGAAGGAATATCCTTCGTTGACTGCGAGAGCTTATCATGGGCTAAGTTGGGACACCCCTACAGGGTATAAACTTTCAAAAGCCGTGCCTGCGGTTATGGGCAGATGGGAATTTGTTAATGTCCGGTTGTAGATAACTTGACACCAGATTCGAATTAAAACGCATCAACCGCATGTGTAGCCGTGATGGTCTCTTCTCAGCGGAGTCTGGGAAGTGAACACGGTCTTTGGGTTATGATTGATGTAAGTAGGAGTTCAGGATCACTTCTTGATCATTGCTAGCTTCACGACCGTTCCTTTGCTTCCCTTCTCGCTCTTATTTGCATATGTTAGCCACCATATATACTTAGTCGCTGCTGCAACCTCACCACTTTACCCCTTCCTTTCCCATTAAGCTTTGCTAGTCTTGATACCCATGGTAATGGGATTGCTGAGTCCTCGTGGCTCACAGATTACTACAACAACAGTTGCAAGTACATGTTATGCGCTGATCATGACGCGAGAGCGATGTTTGCTTTCTTGGAGTTCTTCTTCTACTTCTTCTTCGATCAGGGGATAGGTTCCAGGTCGGCAGCCTGGGCTAGCAGGGTGGATGTCGTTTGAGTTTCTGTTTGTGTTTCATCCGTAGTCGGATGGTGCTCTTATGTAAGATGATGGTGTATTCATGTGGCATTGTATGCCTTATGTATGTATCCCCATCTATTATGTAATGTTGATGTAATGATATCCACCTTGCGAAAGCGTTTCAATATGCGGTTCTATCCTTGGTGGGACCTTCGAGTCTCTTTAGGATAGTATCGCATATTGGGCGTGACAAAAGGCCCCAAGGTAACTCATCCCGAGTATGTTGATTTCAATAGTGATGAAGATGACTTGTTAGGTGATGATGATTTACTTATTGACAACTCTAGTGATGAATACTATGATGAAACGTCAATTAATCATGCTAAACAAGATAAAACGAATGACAATGATAAGGAGAAAATTGAGCTTTTAACTAAAGAACTAAACACTCTTAAGTTAGCTCATGAAACTATCTTAGGGGATCATTGAGAACTATTGAGGACTCATGAGAAGTTACGCTTTGAAAAGCTCAATCTTGAGCAAGAGCATGAGTTCTTAAAGGCAATCAATGATGATCTTCGCAAGAAAAGTTCTTCTTACATTGCCAAGCGTTTACTCTTATCTACTTACATGCCTCAAGTCAAGTCTAGTAACAAGAACAAGAAGGATTCTTCCTCTAGTAGTAACAATAATCATGCTAAATCCAATATTGTTGCTTCTAGTAGTTCGCTTGATTCCACTAATGATTCTCTTAGACAAGTTACACTTCAGCAAGAAAATAGCTTATTGAAGGGAATTTAGAGAAAGGTGTTTACAAAAGCCTTGCCGGGAGTAAGCAATTCGAGGAAATTGTACGCAAGCAAGGAAGGCACTGGAAGAATCAAGGTGTTGGTTTTGAACGAAAGTTCAATGCCAATGGAGTTGAGTGGGAAGAAGATCAATACCCCAAGACAAAGTTTGTTCCTCAACAAGAGAAGTATGATCCTACTTCCTTCAAGGGAACACAAGCACAAGATGATCTTCCACCACAAGACCACAAGAACAAAGGCAAGGACAAGCTTCAAGAAGAGATTGATGCATTTGAAGAAGCACCTAAGGCCTTGGTCAAGTGGGTTCCCAAGACTACGTCAAGTTCTACTTCATCAAGTACAACTGCAACTCCAAGGATTCCCATCAAGATGATGTGGATCCCGAAGAAGAAGAACTAGAGAGTTCTTGAGGGTGACTCCGCCAACATTCTTCACTCATATCATTATGGCAAGGACAAGTGCAATCAACTTCCATATCTTGCACTAGTTCAAGGAGTCACAAACCCTCATGTTGGTAAGGCAAGGGACAAGGTAACCTAATGTTTTCATGGACATCGACTTGTGTGTGCATCACTCTATGTCTATGGATATTCTTGTTTGTTCCTTGTGGGACTAACCCATGTAGGTATTGAAAGTGCAACTCACTCCAAAGGATTGCTCCAAATGATCTACATCAACATTAAGCATCCACATCTTCAACACCTACATGAAGTCATCATCGACAAAACCCAAGGTTAGTTCATCCCTCTAAGGGGGGATCTCACATCTAGGGGGAGCTTAACTCTAAGAATTGAGTCAAAGCAACTCTAATGATGTGAACACATCAATGCATTATGTAAAAGTGGTAACCCCACTTTAGCTTAAACAATGAGTATGACCAATGATCAAATGTTCTCATTTGACTCCTAAGTCAATATACTCATATATAGATGACCTAGTCATCGCCAATTGTTTGATAGATGCTAGAATTGGTTGTGCATGTTTTGCCACATATTTCATTTGCCATCTTATTGTGTGATCATGTTGGTTGCATATTTAACTCATTTGAGGACATCCACTTGTTTCTTTGATTGATTGGTTTCTTTTTTTTGCCAAGTGGATGGACAAGAATTCCTAAGAACCTTCTCTAGCTATCTATGCTTTTCTTGTCTCAAACTCTATTCATGCTGCATCACAAAATTTGATCAAGTCATATTCGAACCACTTTGTGTGAGGAGCACTCGGAGTCCCCGATTCGTCATAGACTTAAACTTCCGAAACTTCTTTGTGTGTTTCGGTCTGACCGATTCTTCCATTTCGGTCATACCGAGATCACTAAGTCGATCTAGGTTTTCAATCTCGGTGCAACCGATTTGAACTTTTCGGTCTCACCGAGTTGTTGTAACTGTTAATAGTTATGCATCTCGGTGCCACCGAGTTGTTCAACTCGGTCACACCGACAGTGTCGGGCTATATATACACACGGGCAAAATTTTGGAAAACTTTCTCCAAACCTATCTCCTGCGCATAGATCGCTCTATGTTCTAGGTCTCCGGATCATCGACATCATCACCAGCCGCCTCCTGTCGCTGGTCTCCGCCGCCGGCAACAGAATTCATCCCCGCCGTTGCCGCCGTAGCGAGTTCATCACCGAATTAGGGTATGAACTCGATCACAGTGCTATCCACGTCTGATTCTCAGCACATTGTGTACATTATGATTCTTGCCACGATTGAAACACATCTATCCAGTCAAAACAATCCGTAGAATAGATGCGATTTGAAAATTTAGGGTTAGGTTTCTGCCGAAACCATCTCGGACCCACCGAGTTGAAAAAGTCGGTCCCATCGATTCGGCTAACGCCATTGCACTAGTAACTCTCAGTCTGACCAAGAATTGCTAATCGGTGTGACCGATTTTAGGACTTAGTGAAACCCTAGCAGTCTTGGTGCCACCAAACTGTGACTCGGTCTAACCAAGATCACTAGTTTAGGTTCCAAAACTGCTTCGGTATCACCGAGTTGGAAAATTGGTTGATCCGAAATGCTTTCTGTGGAAAACTAAAACTAAGTTTTTGAATCATTCGTTTGCAAAAAATCTCTGCATTTTGTGATGCTCATCCATTCTATCTCATCCATAACTATTCACAGGGTCAGCAGTCAGAGTTCTCATCATGTCAGACCAAAGTGATAGCCAGAACAAGGAAGAAGAGCAGATTCACATGAGTGAGGGTACTAGTCCCTCCAGTTCCTCAGATGATGGCAGCAGAAGTACTCCTAGCAATTTGCCAAAAGCAGCCACAAGAGCAAGAAGGAAGAGAACCTCAAAATCAGAGGATGAGGACTATGTGGTAGCTGAAGATGAGGCGACTTCCAAGAAAGTAGTGCTCAAAAAGGAGTATGGCTCAGCTAAGACCACAAAGCCTGGACTGAATAGGAAGGTCCCTGCCAAGAGGACACCTATGCTGAAGGTCAGAGGATCAACACAAGAACCAGAGAAACCTGATCCTAAGGAGCCAGCTATAGAAGGAAAGAATAGAAAGGAAAGGTTCAGAAAGACCATGGCCAGAGTTGTTGGACAACCTTCCATGATGGAAGAGGAGGAGGAGGAAGAGGTTGCTGCACCAGCACCCAAGGCACAGAAGCTGATGGGTGATGCCATAAAGTCAGGGGATGCATCATCAAAGCCCAAAGAAGCACCCAAAGCTGCCTCCAAGGCCAAATCAGCACCTAAGAGGAATACCAGGAGTATACCAGCTGCTGAGAAGAACAAGGCCCTAGTGCCTGAAGTTGCTGCTGAGGAAGATGATGAAGGACAAGTCCTAAGGAAGCTCAAACCCAAGATTCCAGACCACAGCGATGCTCATCCAGTGGCTGAGAATATGAAGCTGAGGAAGGATCAGGGCTCAGGCAGTGGAGATTGTCTGATCCATACGCAATCAAAAGAAGAACTGCTGTAGATTACAGGTTCCACACTAAGGAACAGCAGGACTTCTATGAGGCTGTGATGTTGGATAAGAAGCCCATAGTCTGTGACATCAGGTGGGTGGACTGGAAATACATGAAGGAAAATGAGGATCACTACCCAGGAGTGTATGACATCTTTAAGGCTTGTGGAGTTGATGAGTTTGTTGGACAGAAGTTCACAAACTGGAATGATGAGCTAGTTATGCAATTCTACTCCACAGCTCATTTTTATCCTGATGGCAGAATTGTCTGGATGTCTGAAGGTACAAGGTACCAATCAACTATTGAGGAATGGGCCAATCTGATTAATGCCCCAGAGGAGAAGGAAGATGACTTGGATGTCTACTCCAAGAAGAAGAAGGATCATAATTCCATGTCCCATATGTACAAGGAGATCCCAGACAAGGCCCTTGAAACTTTCAAGTTTGGGTCTGTCCACTTTTTTCTGTCAGGGTTGCCAACAATCAACTGGATTCTTAGGCACACTCTTTTGCCCAAGTCAGGTGACCACAACATGATCAGAGGTCATGCAATTAATATGCTTCACATTTTTTATGTGCCACAGAGATTCAAGGTCATGAGCCTCATAGTTGAGACTATCAAGAGGACAGCAGCAGACCAAAAGAGAAGTTGTGGATATGCCCCACAAATCCAGGAGCTGATCAACTCAAAGATGGGCACAGGCAAATATCTGTTGGATAAGGAACACTTTGTTCTCTATCCAGATTTTGAGGACAATCAAGTTGTCATGAATGAGGATGACCCATCATCAGTGCAAGCTCAAGAGAAGAAGGAGAAAGCAAAGAAGAGAAGGCTGCCAAGATGCCAACTCTAGAGGAGGCATCTGAATACTTTTTGAAGAGCAAGCAGGACCAACTTGGTTACTTGATAGCATCAACTCTGAGGATTGAGAAGGGGTTGGCCACCCTAACTCAAAACCAGGAGAGCCTAGAAAGAATCATGGAACAAAAATTCTATGATTTAGATGTCAAAGTAACTGAGATTCAGTCAGTTGTGGAGCAGCTACAGGATGACATGCAGGAGAGGAAGGGCAGGACAACTACTGATGCATTTGCCAGAGTGCCTCGAGCTCAGAGATCAGCTGCAGAGCCAGTGACAGACACCAGAGCCACTTCATCTGCACCAGCTACAGCTCCAGTGCAACCAGCTCCAGCACCAACTCCTTCAGCTCTATCCACATCAACTGAAGTCCTCGTCCAAGGAGCCATCGCTACACAACCAACTGAAGACCGAGCCTGAGAGACGATATAGTACTATGCATTTCCTAGGAACTTTTTGGTAACTTGTTGCCAAAGGGGGAGAAAAATGTATAGATCATAGGCTTCGAGAGAGAGAGTTTGCTTTTGTTCTCTCTTGTCTTCTTGGTTGAACTTTATTTGCTTTTGCTTGCTTGAGATACTATGCTATTATCTGTGAGACATTGATGATCATGTGTTTGATCATAAGCTACACTTATGCTTGTTAGATGATATTATCTTATTTATCCTTATATGATCATTCACTTTGCTTGGTGATGAGTGCATGTATTCAATCTTTATTATTTTGAGCGCTCCACCAAGATGTATGTGACATGGAAGAGTAACCCATGAGCCTAATTCCTTGTGCATTTGCAGTCCAAAGCAAATCTTAAACTATGCACAAATTTAGGGGGAGCTCTTGCTTATCACATACTTCTCAAAGCGACGATGTTTTTCAATCTTATTATCATTTGTCGAAGCTTTGATCTATATGTTGTCATCAATTACCAAAAAGGGGGAGATTGAAAGTGCAACTATCCCTAGGTGGTTTTGGTAATTCATATCAACATATAGCTCATTGAGCTAATACTATTCCAAGACAAATATTTCAGGAAAGCTCAATGAATGGCATGGCATGGATGATGAAAGTGGATCCCTCAAAATATTAAGGACAAAAGGATTGGCTCAAGCTCAAAAGCTCAAGACTCTACATTTTATATTTTAGTGATCCAAGATCACATTGAGTCTATAGGAAAAGCCAATACTATCAAGGAGGGATGAGGTGTTGCTTAATGAGCCTCTTGCTTCAAGTGCTTAGTGATATGCTCCAAAAACCCTCAACTACTTTCTCATATCCACATATGACCTAAACCTAAAGTCAAAATCGGTCCCACCGATTCTTTCTATCCGGCGCCACCGAGTTCAAATGTCATAGCCACTGCCACAAACCCTAGGCAAATCGGTCTCACCGATAGGGATCTCGGTCCCACCGAGATGGGATTGTGATCTCTCTGTTTCCCTTCGTAATGTTTTGGTCTAACCAAAGTGAGCGATCGGTCCCACCGAGATTGCAATGTAAACTCTTTGTTTCCCTTTCGTAACATTTCGGTCTCACCGAAAAGAGCGAATCGGTCCCACCGAGTTTACCTGACCAACTCTCTGGTTAGCTTAATTACCAAAATCGGTCTCACCGAGTTTGTGTAATCGGTCTCACCGAGATTACGTTATGCCCTAACCCTAACCATATCGGTCCCACCGAGTTGCATGTCGGTCCCACCGAAATCACTAACGGTCACTAGGTTTACTGAATCGGTCCGACCGAGTTTGTTGATTCGGTCCCACCGAGATTGGTAAATTGTGTGTAACGGTTAGATTTTGTGTGGAGGCTATATATACCCCTCCACCTCCTCTTCATTCGTGGAGAGAGCCATCAGAACAAACCTACACTTCCAACTTACCATTTCTGAGAGAGAACTACCTACTCATGTGTTGAGGCCAAGATATTCCATTCCTACCATATGAATCTTGATCTCTAGCCTTCCCCAAGTTGCTTTCCACTCAAATCTTCTTTCCACCAGATCCAAATCCTATGAGAGAGAGTTGAGTGTTGGGGAGACTATCATTTGAAGCACAAGAGCAAGGAGTTCATCATCAACGCACCATTTGTTACTTCTTGGAGAGTGGTGTCTCCTAGATTGGCTAGGTGTCACTTGGGAGCCTCCGACAAGATTGTGGAGTTGAACCAAGGAGTTTGTAAGGGCAAGGAGATCGCCTACTTCGTGAAGATCTACCGCTAGTGAGGCAAGTCCTTCGTGGGCGACGGCCATGGTGGGATAGACAAGGTTGCTTCTTCGTGGACCCTTCTTGGGTGGAGCCCTCCGTGGACTCGCGCAACCGTTACCCTTCGTGGGTTGAAGTCTCCATCAACGTGGATGTACGATAGCACCACCTATCGGAACCACGACAAAAACATCCGTGTCTCCAATTGCGTTTGAATCTCCAAACCCTTCCCTTTACATTCTTGCAAGTTGCATGCTTTAATTTCCGCTGCTCACATACTCTTTGCATGCTTGCTTGAATTGTGTGAAGATTGCTTGACTTGTGCAAAGATAGCTAAAATCTGCCAAAGTCTAAAATTGGGAAAAGGTTAAGTTTTTAATTGGTCAAGTAGTCTAATCACTCCCCCTCTAGACATACTTGAAGGTCCTACAGAGGGATATTGTCGGTGTTCTGGGAACCAGGGTACCCAGACTTGCCTACCCGCGGCCCATGGTGTGGCTTCATCGACAGCCTGGTATAGCCCATCTACGACACCAACAAGTCAATACCCTCGCGAGGGGCCAAGCCTCGCGAGGCGGACGACGCCAAGACCTCCGGAGGGAGCAGCCTTCCCAGGTTGCCTCCTGAGGAGCGGAGATTTCTATCCAGGTGCTCAACCTCATGAGGTTGCAGTGATGCAAGCCATGACGACCAAGGCCAGGCAGGTGCCAGCGGGTGTAGAGGAGCAGGTTTCCTCTTTGGTGCTAAGGATGCTAGCGCAGGTGCGGAGTCCCGGGGAATCAGCCAAAGGTTTCATTCCCATGCAACAAGACCAGGATGGCAGGATGGATGTCATCACCGAGCCCACGGCAGCATCATGACCAGGATATTTGCAGGAGAAGATCATATTTTGTCAGTAAGATGTACTACTTGTCCCCGTTCGAATTGGCCACTTTGGGATCCCTTCTCGCCTATGATTTGGGGGAAGAGGACCAAGGCCACTATAAGTACAGCTTAGCCACCACCACAGCAAAGTGTTGAATCCCTTCAGCTCACATCCGCACTAGAGCAGACCTCGCGAGGTTGTTCTTCCCATATACTGGTTCATCCTCAGCCCCTCGTGAGGCAAATCCACCACAAAGCAGGAGTAGGGTTTTAAACCGCAAGGTGGCCCGAACCTGGGTAGAGACCGCCATGTCCATCTTCTTCCTTGTTCACCGAGCTAGGCCATGGTGGCGACGAAATGCTTGGCTGAAGGGTTGAGTTCTTCGCACATGCCCAAGAGTTCGAACCTTTTCTTGGGTCTGCGGAGCCCTAAATCCGGCAAGAGCATCGCTCCCACTCGGGGACTTAGCTACGAGCCAGTCCTCCCCTAAGTGAAAATCTACTCTGAGTGAGAGTATCCATCCCACTCGAGGGCTTAGCTGTGAGCCAGTCCTCACCTAAGTTAAAATATACTCTGAGCGAGAGCATCCCTCACACTCGGGGGCTTCGCTGCGAGCCAGTCCTCACCTAAGCTAAACTCTACTCCGAGTGAGGTCATACCTCACACTCGGGGGCTTAGCTGTGAGCCAATCCCCGCCTAAGCAAAAGGCTACTCCGAGTGAGGTCATCCCTCCCACTCAGGGACTTAACTGCGAGCCAGTCCTCGCCTAAGTTAAAATCTACTCCGAGTGAGAGCATCCCTCCCACTCGGGGACTTAGCAGCAAGCCAGTCCTCGGCTAAATTAAAATCAACTCCGAGTGAGAGTATCCCTCCCACTCGGGGGCTTAGCTGTGAGCTAGTCCTCGCCTAAGTTAAAATCTACTCCGAATGAGGTCATCCCTCTCACGCGGGCACTTAGCTGCGAGCCAGTCCTCGCCTAAGTCAAAACCTACTCCAAGTGAGAGCATCCCTCCCACTCGGGGACTTAGCTGCGAGCCAGTCCCCGCCTAAGTTTAAATCTACTCCGACTGAGAGCATCCCTCCCACTCGGGGACTTAGCTGTGAGCCAGTCCTCGCCTAAGTTAAAATCTATTCCGAGTGAGAGCATCCCTCCCACTCGGGGACTTAGCTGCGAGCCAGTCCTTGCCTAAGTTAAAATCTATTCCGAGTGAGAGCATCCCTCCCACTCAGGGACTTAGCTGTGAGCCAGTACTCGCCTAAGTTAAAATCTACTCCGAGTGAGAGCATCCCTCCCACTCGGGGACTTAGCTGCGAGCAAGTCCTCGCCTAAGTTAAAATCTTCTCCAAGTGAGAGCGTCCCTCCTACTTGGGGACCGAGCCAGTCCTCGACTAAGTTAAAATCTACTCCGAGTGAGAGCATCCCTCCCACTCAGGGACTTAGCTGCGAGCCAGTCCTCGCCTAAGTTAAAACCTACTCCGAGTGAGAGCATCCCTCCCACTCGAGGGCTTAGCCGCGAGCCAATCCTTGCCTAAGTTAAAAAAAACTACTCCGAGTGAGATCATCCCTCCCACTCGAAGGCTTATTTGCGAGCCAGTCCTTGCCTAAGTTCAAAAATCCATTCACGCGGAACATGTAGTAGACTAGAAAGCAATATTCGGATAAATCCATCAAAGTTCAGAAACAAAAGCAAAACTACTCGGGCAACAGGCCGAAACGAGGTTAACTCTTACAGGATCACTCGGCACTCCGAGGCAAATAAGTTTGGATCATAAAGTTTTTTCACGCACTAGCGGACTCGCGGTCTCGAGAAAAGTTTCCAGCTCAATGCCATCTGCGATTCGAGTGGCTGCATCAATGAAGGTCTCCATAAAACTTTCAAAGTGGAGCTTCTTCATGTTTTCCTCCTAAAGAGCCTTCAACTTGTCTTCCGTAGCTTCCTTGCAGTGGACATGAACAAGTGAGAGCGCCACATCGGCTCCGCAGCGGGCAGCTGATTTCTTCCATGCTTTGCACTCGACCAGGGATTTCATTGAGCCGAGTCATCAGTGACTCGAGGTCGTTCTGAAGTTTATCCTCTAAACATAGCTCTTTGTCTATCCTTGTCAGTGCAACTTCAGTCGAGCGACATACCCCAAGACACTGTCAAGACGAGCTTCAAGTCGCAGCACATTCATAGCAACAACATCTCCGACAAGTGACTTGGTGGGGTCCAGACCTGTCTCGATTCATTCTGTCTCTTGTTCGAAATTCTAGCAAAATTCTGCACAAGGGAGAAGGAATGAGTAAGCAATAGTATTTTGGCAAAATTTTGACATAAATCTCAAGAGTTCACTCGGACTAGGGAAAATAACTTCAAGCACGATGTACATTTTCTGTGCAAGGTTCCCCAAGTACTCCTCCAGCTCGTTCCTATTTTGAGTGACCTGGTCCACCTTGCCAGTCAAGACGGTCTTCTCCTCCTTAACCTGGACAGATTCCTTCTTCACCTCTTCAATGGCGGTCTTCAAGGTCGCATTCTCCTCTTCAAGCTTGCCGACTGAAAGCTAGTTTCTCCTCACCCGCTCCAGTCTTCTCGCAAGCCACCTTCTGCATCCCTACGAGTTCATTGTCTTTCCTCTCCAGCGCCTGCTTCATAGTGGCTAAAGAAATAACATTCTTCAGTCGCTCTTGGAGTTGACGGTTTTCACTACGCACATCTGTTCGAGTGGAATCACTCGGTTCAAAGGATGGAAAGAAAAAATGACGAAGTACACAGTCAGCAAAGTGTTACCTCCCATGGTCTTCACCGCCCCCTGAGCCTGCTTCAAGTTGCTTCTCGCCAAATCCAAGTCCAGTTGAAGGTGGATCTTCTCCTTCTCCAGAGTAACATATTGTGTTCCAAGTTCACAAGATTTCTAAGATCAACAACAAAGATTCAGTCGACTATAAGAAAGATTTTTCAAAGTATTTCCTCCACTTCCAAGTGAACAAGAGAAAATCCAGATTGCTACGAAAAAAACATTCTTAGACCCCCGCATTTGACGGTGGTCTCGGGGACTACACCCAGTGGGTGCACTCAGCGAGGCCCCCACTAGATTGATTTCCCACTCAGAAAGGCCAGACCAGTCCAAGTGGGGGACTACAAAAAAACATTCTCAGACCCCCGCCGAATCAAACATTTGACGGCGGTCTCGGGGACTACACCCAGTGGGTGCACTCAGCATGCTCCCACTAGATCAATTTCCACTCGGCCTCAGCCTCACTGGCCTAGGTGAAGAACATCGGAATGCAAAGTTGCAAACACATGAGTACTAAATCAAGAACACCCAATGGGTGTACAGAATCAAGAAGGATAAGGACCAAATCCAATCGAAAATCAATTTACAATCGTACTTACTCAGACATTCGCTTGAAGGCCTGAACTGGTGCCGTAAGCAGACTTGCTAGCTTCATACACTTCCTTCAGATGCTGCATGATCAGGCCAGGCTGAATCATAGCCTCCTTGTTGGCTCTAGTCTGGTCCTCTGGGACATGATGCAGAGTGAACACACTCGACGCAGGAGTTAGTAATGCAGCTGGAGGATATGCACTTGCAGTTGTCCAGTTGGATCAGAAGTAGGAGAAATCAACACCAGAGGCTGAGCAGTAGATGGAGGGGCAGCGAAAGAAGCACCAACTCAAGATGAACCACCTGGCTCTTGAAGGACAAGTTCAGGCGGCGTACGAGATGTTTGACCTGAAGGAACTCTCTTAGTGAAGCTTCGTGAGGCGGTCGAAGTCCTTCCTCTTCCCCCTGTGCTTTTTGGAGGCTCCTCGTCATCATCTATGAGGTGGATGGCATCTATTGGTGCTGCAGTCACTCGACTGTGAGATTTTTGTCGACCATCAAGACAAGTAGCGGGACATAACATAATGTGAGTTGATCATACCTTCCCGAGAAGTGGCTGCGCAGTGTCCGCTTCTGCATGCTTGATGTCTACTACACAACCTTCTTCTTGTAGACGTTGTTGGGCCTGCAAGTGCATGTGTTTGTAGGACAGTAGCAAATTTACCTCAAGTGGATGACCTAAGGTTTATCAATCTGTAGGAGGCGTAGGATGAAGATGGTCTCTCTCAAACAACCCTGCAACCAACTAACAAAGAGTCTCTTGTGTCCCCAACACACCCAATACAATGGTAAATTGTATAGGTGCACTAGTTCGGCGAAGAGATGGTGATACAAGTGCAAAATAGATAGTAGATAAAGGTATTTGTAATCTCAAATATAAAAACAGCAAGGTAGCGAGAGGTAAAAGTGAGCGTAAACGGTATTGCAATGATAGGAAACAAGGCCTAGGGTTCATACTTTCACTAGTGCAAGTTCTCTCAACAATAATAACATAGATAGATCATATAAAAAGCCCTCAACATGCAACAAAGAGTCACTCCAAAGCCACTAATAGAGGAGAACAAACATAAAGATTATGGTAGGGTATGAAACCACCTCAAAGTTATTCTTTCGGATCAATCTATAAAAGAGTTCGTACTAGAATAACACCTTAAGACACAAATCAACCAAAACCCTAATGTCACCTAGATACTCCATTGTCACTTCAAGTATCCGTGGGCATGATTATACGATATGCGTCACACTATCTCAGATTCATCCAACCAACATAAAAGTACTTCAAAGAGTGCCCCAAAGCTACTACCGGAGAGTCAAGAACGTGTGCCAACCCCTATGCATAGGTTCCCAATGTCACGAAACCCGCAAGTTGATCACCAAGACATACATCAAGTATTCTCATAAAATACTCAATCTGATAAGATAACTTCAAAGGGGAAACTCAATTCATCACAAGAGAGTAGAGGGGAAGAAACATTATAAGATCCAACTACAATAGCAAAGCTCGGGATACATCAAGATTGTGCCATAGAGGAACACGAGAGAGAACACGAGAGAGAGAGAGAGAGAAAGAGAGAGAGAGATAGAGAGATCAAACACATAGCTACTGGTACATACCCTCAGCCCCGAGGGTGAACTACTCCCTCCTCGTCATGGATAGTGCCGGGATGATGAAGATGGCCACCGGTGATGGTTTTCCCCTCCGGCGGGGTGCCGAAACGGGCTCCCGAGAGGTTTTTGGTGGCTACAGAGGATTGCGGCGGCGGAACTCCCGATCTATCTTCTGTTCTGGAAGTTTTACGATACGTAGGTATATATGGGTGCAAGGGGTACGTCGGTGGACCGAAGGGGGGGCCACGAGGCAGGGGGCGCGCCCCAGGGGGGTGGGCGCCCCCCCCCCCCACCCTCGTGAGCACCTCCCTTCTTTCCTGATGTGCACTCCAAGTCCATCAGGTGGCTTTCCTTACAAAAATAACTTCTCCAGTTGATTTCGTTCCGTTTTGACTCCATCTGATATTCCTTTTCCTCGAAACACTAAAATAGGCATAAAACAGCAAATCTGGGCTGGGCCTCCGGTTAATAGGTTAGTCCCAAAAATAATATAAAAGTGGAAAGTAAAGCCCATAATCATTCAAAACACATAGTGATATAGCATGAATGCTTCATAAATTATAGATACGTTGGAGACGTATCAGCATCCCCAAGCTTAATTCCTACTCGTCCTCGAGTAGGTAAATGATAAAGAAAGAATTTATGAAGTGTGAATGCTAGAGGTGCACAAGTTTGATCAATGATAATTTCAATCACCTTTTCTAGCATGATAATATGTCATAACAGTAGTTCATCTCATAAAACTTTTCATGAACTAGTAACAAGCAATTCACATGTTAAAGCATAGACCATAAACATTCTTAAAAACTAGCAAACTTCATTCTTAGTCATCAAAACAATTGCAATTCATCTTATTTCCAGGAATAGCAAACTCCACATACTCAACTATCATATAGTCTTCTACAATTGCTAACACTCACGCAATACTTGTGGTTATGAAGTTTTAATCAGACACAGAGAAAGATTGGGGCTTATAATGTTGGCTCCAAACGTATTCACCTTTGGGTGATGTCAACAATAATAGTTCATGCTAACGTACATCCAATTGGATATATATATCAGGATCACCCCACCACAAAGTGCTTGCCAAAGGATAAAATGAAAAAGGTAAAGGTGAAGACCACCTTGACTCTTGCATAAAGTAAAAGACATAAAGTAAAAGATAGGCCCTTCGCAGAGGGAAGCAGGGATTTGCAGAGGTGCCAGAGCTCAATTTTGAAATAGAGATAAATAATTTTGAGAGGTATGATCTCATTGTCAACATAACAACCAAGAGTTCCCAATATCTTCCATACTACATACATTATAGGCGGTTCCCACGCATAATGGTAAAAGTTTATACTCCCCCAACCACCAACAAGCATCAATCCATTGCTTGCTCGAAACAACAAGTGCCTCCAACTAACAACAATCCTGGGGGAGTTTTGTTTAATTATTTTGATTTGATTTTGATCTTTTTGATCATGGGACTAGGCATCCCGGTTACCGCCACTTTCTCGTGAATGAGGAGCGGAGTCCACTCCTCTTGAGAATAACCCACCTAGCATGGAAGACACTGACAGCCCCTAGTTGCTACATGAGCAATTCGGGCATACAAAATAGATTATAATTTGAAGGTTTAGAGTTTGGCACATGCAAATTTACTTGGAACGGCAGGTAAATACCGCATATAGGTAGGTATGGTAGACACTCATGGCAAAAACTGGGTTTAAGGATATTTGGAAGCACAAGTAGTATCTCTACTTGGTGCTAGGAATTTTTTGCTAGCATGAGGGGGAAAGGCAAGCTCAACATGTTTGAATGTTCCATGACAATATACTTTAACTGAGATGCGAGAAAACATAACCCATTACGTTGTCTTCCTTGTCCAACATCAACTCTTTAGCATGTCATACTTAATGAGTGCTCCCAATTATGAAAGATGTCTATGATAATATATTTATATGTGAAACCTCCCTTCCTTCAATATTCTTTCATGAATTGTTCAAATGACTAATACAATGCTTGTCAACCGTCAATAAATTTACAACCTCTACTTCTTAGATGTGAAGTCATTACTCCCCATGGGATAAGCAAATGAAACATATATAATTTCAGATTTATGCCAATCAATTCATTCAACAATTTACTCATAGGATATAAGTGAAGCACACGAGTAAATGACAAACTACTCAAAAAGATATAAGCGAAGACCAATGAGTAGATAAATAATTATGTAACTATGTGAAGACTCTCTCTCATAAAAGAATTTCAGATCTTGGTATTGTATTCAAGCAGCAAGCAAAACAAAATAAAATGACATTGCAAGGATAGCACAACTCATGTGAAGAAGCAAAAACTTAGGTTCAACCGATACTAACCGATGATTGCCGAAGAAGAAAGGTGGGATGCCTACCGGGGCATCCCCAAGCTTAGATGCTTGAGACTTATTGAAATATTATTTTGGGGTGACTTGGGCATCCCCAAGCTTGACCTTTTGTGTCTCCTTAATTCCTCTCATATCATGGTTTCTCTTTTTATCAAAAGCTTCATTCACAACAAACTCAACAAGAACTCATGAGATAGGTTAGTATAAGCTAATGCAAAACCTTATCATATTCTACTGTAACAAATCACTAAAATTATTATTCAACATTGAATACTAAATTCCTCTGCATATTTAATACTCCTATCCTCAAATAGAATCATTAAACAAGCAAACATATGCAAACAATGCAACCATAACAGCAATCTGTCAAAAAAGTACAGTCTGTAAATAATGCAAGAGTATCAATACTTACCTGACTCAAAAAATTATGAACTAAAATTACCACTGTAATACATTTATCAGAGCTTAATATGCAAAAATATTCAACGTTATACCATTCTCTGACTTTTCTAGGGAATTTTTTGCAACAGCGGTAAACTTTCTGTTTTCAAACAGCAACATGTCTACTAGCAAAATAAGCATGGCAAAGGCTATCCTTGACTTTTTTATTGAAACTAAAGATGCAAAACATTATTCTAACTAACAGAAAGCAAAAACTAGCAAAATAAAATGACTCTCCAAGCAAAACACATATCATGTGGCGAATAAAAATATAGCTCCAAGTAAAGTTACCGATGAAGGAAGACGAAAGAGGGGATGCCATCCGGGGCATCCCCAAGCTTAGGCTCTTGGTTGTCCTTGAATATTACCTTGGGGTGCCTTGGGAATCCCCAATCTTAGTCTCTTGCCACTCCTTATTCCATAGTCCATCGAATCTTTACCCAAAACATGAAAATTTCAACCACACAAAACTCAAAAGAAAACTCGTAAGCTCCGTTAGTATAAGAAAATAAAACCACCACTTAGGTACTGTAATGAAATCATTATAAATTCAAATTGGTGTTAAACCTACTGTATTCCAACTTATCTATGGTTCATACCCTCCGATACTACCCATAGATTCATCAAAATAAGCAAACAACACATAGAAAAGATTCTGTAGTAATCTGTATCAAAAGTATACTTATAGAACCCAAACAATTCTTAAATAAATTGATGAACATGAGTAATTTGTCTATTAATCACCTGCAAAAAGAATCAACCTAAAAGCACTCTCCAGTAAAAAATGGCAGCCATTCTCGTGAGCGCAAAAGTTTCTGTTTTTTACAGCAAGATCATATAGACTTCACCCAAGTCTTCCCAAAGGCTCTACTTGGCACTTTATTGAAACAAAAGCTATAAAACATGATTAATACAGTAGAATAATCATGTGGACACACAAAAACAGTAGTTATAAATATTGGGTTGTCTCCCAACAAGAGCTTTTCTTTAATGCCTTTCTAGCTAGGCATGATGATGACAATGATGCTCACATAAAAGATAAGAATTGAAACATAACGGGAGCATCATGAAGCATATGACTAGCACTTTTAAGTCTAACCCACTTCCTATGCATCGGGATTTTGTGAGCAAATAACTTATGGGAACAATAATCAACTAGCATAGGAAGGTAAAACAAGCATAGCTTCAAAAATTGAAGCACATAGAGAGGAAACTTGACATTATTGCAACTCCTACAAGCATATGTTCCTCCCTCATAATAATTTTCAGTAGCATCATCAATGAATTCAACAATATAACCAGCACCTAAAGCATTCTTTTCATGATCTACTAGCATAGAAGATTTACTACTCTCCACATAAGCAAAATTCTTCCCATGAATAGTGGGAGTATCATAAGAGACTTGAACACTAAAAATTGTTTCCACATTAAAAGAGTAATGTTCAGAAAAAGGGTAATCATAATCATGACAAGTTTTATAAATATAATCATCACTACTTTTTATACCATAAGTTTCATCACAATAATCATCAGAAGTAGCAACTTCGTTCTCATCATAATCGATGGAAACCTCTCCCAAGATAGTGGAATCACTAAATAAAGTTGACACTCTTCCAAATCCACTTTCATATTCATCACAAATAGATTAAACATCCTCCAAAATAGTGGGATCACTACTTCCTAAAGTTGACACTCTTCCGAACCCACTTTCATCAATATAATCATCATAGGTAGGAGGCATGCTATCATCATAACAACTTTGCATATCAAAACTTGGGATGCTAAAAATATCATCTTCATTAAAAGTAGCATCCCCAAGCTTGGGACAAACCTTAATTTCAGCAAATATATTCTCAAATATTTCATACTCATCAAACATAGCTTCCCCAAGCTTGGGGCTTTGCATATCATTAGCATCATGGATATTCAAGGAATTCATACTAACAACATTGCAATCATGCTCATCATTCAAATATATAGTACCAAACATTCTAATGCATTCTTCTTCTAGCACTTGAGCACAATTTTCCTTTCCATCAAACTCACGAAAGATATTAAAAAGACGAAGCGTATGAGACAAACTTAACTCCATTTTTTTGTAGTTTTCTTTTATAAACTAAACTAGTGATAAAACAAGAAACAAAAAGATTCGATTGCAAGATCTAAAGATATACCTTCAAGCACTAACCTCCCCGGCAACGACGCCAGAAAAGAGCTTGATGTCTACTACACAACCTTCTTCTTGTAGACGTTGTTGGGCCTGCAAGTGCATAGGTTTGTAGGACAGTAGCAAATTTCCCTCAAGTGGATGACCTAAGGTTTACCAATCCGTAGGAGGCGTAGGATGAAGATGGTCTCTCTCAAACAACCCTGCAACCAACTAACAAAGAGTCTCTTGTGTCCCCAACACACCCAATACAATGGTAAATTGTGTAGGTGCACTAGTTCAGCGAAGAGATGGTGATACAAGTGCAAAATAGATAGTAGATAAAGGTATTTGTAATCTGAAATTATAAAAACAGCAAGGTAGCGAGCGGTAAAAGTGAGCGTAAACGGTATTGCAATGATAGGAAACAAGGCCTAGGGTTCATACTTTCACTAGTGCAAGTTCTCTCAACAATAATAACATAGATAGATCATATAACAAGCCCTAAACATGCAACAAAGAGTCACTCCAAAGCCACTAATAGCGGAGAACAAACATAGAGATTATGGTAGGGTACGAAACCACCTCAAAGTTATTCTTTCGGATCAATCTATAAAAGAGTTCGTACTAGAATAACACCTTAAGACACAAATCAACCAAAACCCTAATGTCACCTAGATACTCCATTGTCACTTCAAGTAACCGTGGGCATGATTATACGATATGGGTCACACAATCTCAGATTCATCCAACCAACATAAAAGTACTTCAAAGAGTGCCCCAAAGCTACTACCGGAGAGTCAAGAACGTGTGCCAACCCCTATGCATAGGTTCCCAATGTCACAAAACCCGCAAGTTGATCACCAAGACATACATCAAGTATTCTCATAAGAGACTCAATCCGATAAGATAACTTCAAAGGGGAAACTCAATTCATCACAAGAGAGTAGAGGGGGAGAAACATCATAAGATCCAACTACAATAGCAAAGCTCGGGATACATCAAGATCGTGCCATAGAGGGAACACGAGAGAGAGAGATCAAACACATAGCTACTGGTACATACCCTCAGCCCCGAGGGTGAACTACTCCCTCCTCGTCATGGATAGCGCCGGGATGATGAAGATGGCCACCGGTGATGGTTTTCCCCTCCGGCATGGTGCCGGAACGGGCTCCCGAGAGGTTTTTGGTGGCTACAGAGGCTTGCGGCGGAGGAACTCCCGATCTATCTTCTGTTCTGGAAGTTTTATGATACGTAACCGAAGGGGGGGCCACGAGGCAGGGGGCGCGCCCCAGGGGGGTGGGCGCGCCCCCACCCTCGTGAGCACCTCCCTTCTTTCCTGACGTGCACTCCAAGTCCATCGGGTGGCTTTCCTTCCAAAAATAACCTCTCCGGTTGATTTCATTCTGCTTTGACTCCGTCTGATATTCCTTTTCCTCGAAACACTGAAATAGGCATAAAACAGCAAATCTGGGCTGGGCCTCCGGTTAATAGGTTAGTCCCAAAAATAATATAAAAGTGGAAAAAAAAGCCCATAATCATTCAAAACACATAGTAATATAGCATGAATGCTTCATAAATTATAGATACGTTGGAGACATATCAATGCTCGTCGTCGATCTCCTTGTGGGACGTCGCAGAAGTAGCAGCCCTGGGATTCAGAATTCCACTCGGTCAACTAAAACATGGAGGTTTGCAACAATAAGACAGAAAGTGAAAAAGAAGAAGCACTCACGTTGAAGCAATGGGCAAAGTAACCTTTATCCTGGGCAGAGCCTTCCGAGGCTTAGGTGGAACAGTCTTGGCTTGCTTGGTAGTTTTTTCAGTCGGGCCAGGAGTTGGCATCCTTGTGCGCTTCTGATTCCTGACACTCGACATCATAGCCTTGCCCTGGTTAACAACCGGATCTTGAGTTTGCTTGGTATGATGCTTTGTGTGTGGTGGTGACTCGACTTCTTCGCTATCATTAGAGTCGTTGCTATCGTCTTCACTGTTGTTAGCATATTCAAAGTTAGCGCTGCCACAGTCGCTTGCCACTCCTTCAACAAATTGTTCCCCGTTCGACACAAGTGAGTACATCTTCATGAATGCCTGCAAGACACAGATTTCAAAACCAATCGGGATCTAATTAAGTTGCATACTGAAAATAGAGATGATTCACTCAACAAGTTAAGTCTCATGAGGCACACGAGACAACAAAAATGGCGACCCCTCCCACACCACCTCCACCCCCATCGGCGGCGATCTACCTACTCCACGGTTGATCTGAGCATCCCCTCCGATCATCATCTCCGGTGTCTTCTCCCCTCTCAGGTGACACTATTTTCTCATGGTGACTAATTCTGGATCAACCCTTGGCTTGGATTTCTCCAAGGGTTTTGAATTTGCGAATAAGGTGTTCAGATCTACTGGCTTTCGCGTCCATCCCATGGATGACACTGGTCATTTCACAATGGTTATGTCTTTTGGACGGCATGATTTTCGGCTCTCAGATGATTCTGTGGCGGCGGCTTTGGAGGCGGCCATTGGAGGTTCTACCATTGAGTTGGGAGTTTCATGCATTCGGGACAAGGTTTTTTCCTTCAACGTTTCTTCCAAGCAAGTTGGCTTCTGTGTTCTTGATCTACGTTCTTTTGCTTTCCCATATTTTAAATGCTTTTTTAATCTATGGGGCCGTGGTGGACCTAATTGGGAGCGTGAATTTTATCGTTGGAAATTAGAGTGTGATGCTGAGTGGATTCTGGTTAGTCCATCCAAACATCGTGCGGATTTAGGGATGTTGGCTATGCATCATCCACCTTGCAAGTCTTCCATTAGATCGGGGCAAGCCATTAGGAAGAAGCTTTCCTTTGCCACGCTGCAACAATATGATGCTTGTAAGGGTTACCAATACCATGCCACCCAGGATGATATTCTGGCTCTCTCTGCTGTGGGCTATGATTTTTCGGCGCATGAGAGGTCTATTGTTACTCCCCCACTGCCGGTGAACCTTCAATGGATGGCGGCGACGCCTTCCATTGTTTTTGGTACTGTTAGATCGTTGGTGATTCAGCGTTCGGATATTTCAGCCAACTCTACGCAACTGCATGATCTGCATGGCAGAGATGTGAATCTTTGCAATTCGGTCATGCCGGCCCAAGAATCCCATGTTGGGCCAGAGATAGCGGCTGGGCTCGATTCTATCAGCCCCCAGGATGACTTGCATGGTCCCATTCCGTCAACACAGGGAGCTGATGCGGTGTTTGATGCTATGGTTGATGACATGGTGACCCGTATACTAACATGCAGCAAATGTCATCAGTAGGGCCACCTATCAGCTGCTTGTCCAACATGCCTAGCTTGCAATCGTTTTGGTCATCGCCATTTCAGTGCACTCAATGGGCTCGGGATAATGGATTGGTTTGAAAAGTTAAAAATTTTGCTGGAAATCTGGGTAAATCGCAGGCAGTGGTATCCATACCTGCCACGAGTCACAATCCTATTCAACCATCAGGGGACTCCTCGGGTTCTGCGACGACTACCCACGCGCACCAGCAGGGTATTGTCACGTCCCAGCCATCTTCTCTGATTTCCTATGCTCCACAACCATCGACTCCCCCAACAATGGCAAACTTTGCTCTGGACCCGATGGAGTTCATCCCGCCTGGCTTTGACATCATCGATGGCGGCCTGACGCGCCTGCCATGGACTTTCTTCTCACCTACAGTTGCTCTAGATCATCGTCATGAGCAGTATGCCATTGGCATCGTTGAGCCGCCGCCGCCGCCTGGGCAGCTTCAACAGTTTCGTCAGATGGTTAGTGATTTCGTGATTACTCAGCTTCATCGTGACGTGCTTAGTGATTAGCCTTGGATCGAGGGCATTGGTCTGTTCGAGTTTCGTAGCCCTGCATCTAGACATGCCATTATGGATCATCCGCTTTATGACCTTGCCAATGGTCACTTTGTCTGTTTCATCCCGCATGATAATGGAATCAATCATAGAGCTACTCAAGGTTTTCGTCGTGGCTGGATTATGCTGCTGGGTGTTCCATTAGACTACCGCACAACTCAATACATATCTGATGATGTTAGTACTTTCGGTCGATTTCATCTATGGCACCAGGAGGATCCTCGTATGGTCAGAACTCTAGTTTATGCCTCTTTTCCTTGCCCTGAACAAGTTCCTCATGATGTGGTTTATCGCGAGTATGCAGATTTCGGAGGAACCAAGGTTTCTTGGACTGCCCCTGTATATGTTCTATCTGCTGAGTTTGCTGATATTCTGCCTGGTGATGAGGATTAGATGCCCCTCAATGGCAATCCCCACCCGTTGCCTGGTCATTTGCAGTTTGAAAACCTTAATTTTGTCATGCCTGAGTTTCCGCAGATTGGTTTCGATGGCCCACCTGTGCAGCCTCACAACCATCATGGAGATATCAATGATGATAATGTTGAAGTGGAGGATTGGATTGAGGATGAGGATCTGCATGTTATATCTCAGGAATCTTTAGTGTTGTAGAACTCTGGGCCACCTGATAGCTCGGAAGCTGAGAACCAACAAGCATTGGCAGTGTATCAACCTCCTGTGGTTCAACATCCGATTGTTATTGGCTGGGTGCTTACTGTCTTTGGACCAGAGCTTCCGCCTGTTATGCATATTCCAAAAGGAATGCCAACCATTAGTCCTTTCAAGCTAGTTGTCTTGTCCAAGAGGTCATGGGATGTGTCGTTTTCGTACACTATCATGGGCAATAAGTTGGTGTATCATCAGGCTACACCACGCAAGATTGTGACTGCACGCCCTAAGCCTAGTGTGGCTCGTGCTCTCTGATTTGATGCAGTTGCGGATAAATCTACTGTTTTCGATGATTCTGTCGTGTTTGACACTGCCCCTCTGTTCTGTCGGAGGTGGAAATGAATGCATTCATCTTCATTGCTTCTGTTACAGAATCACGCCGTCCTCGCAAGCACAAAGCTGTTGTTGTTGAGTCTGAAGACAGACGAAGTGCTCGTTTACCGGCCCTCAGGGATGGATTCAAGCACAGTTCGCCCAAGCCTTTTTCTTTGAAGAAGCCGTCTGCCAAGCCTATGAAGAAGCGCAAAGTGTTGCGTGATACATCGCCAACGTATCTATAATTTTTGATTGTACCATGCTATTATATTATCTGTTTTGGATGTTTAATGGGCTTCATTATACACTTTTATACTATTTTTTGGGACTAACCTATTAACCGGAGGCCCAGTCCAAATTGTTGTTTTTTGCCTATTTCAGTGTTTCGCAGAAAAGGAATATCAATCGGAGTCTAAACGGAATGAAACCTTCGAGAGAGTCATTTTTGGAACAAACGCAATCCAGGAGACTTGGAGTGGACGTCAAGGAAGCAACGAGGCGGCCAAGAGGCAGGGAGGCGCGCCCCCCACCCTCGTGGGCCCCTCGTGGCTCCCCTGACCGACTTCTTTCGCCTATATATATTCATATACCCTAAAAACATCTGGGGCACCATGAAACCCTATTTCCACCGCCGCAACCTTCTGTACCCGTGAGATCCCATCTTGGGGCCTTTTCCGGCGCTCCGCCGGAGGGGGAATCGATCACGGAGGGCTTCTACATCAACACCATAGCCTCTCCGATGACGTGTGAGTAGTTTACCTCAGACCTTCGGGTCCATAGTTAGTAGCTAGATGGCTTCTTCTCTATCTCTGGATCTCAATACAAAGTTCTCCTCGATCTTCTTGGAGATCTATTCGATGTAATACTTTTTGCGGTGTGTTTGTTGAGATCCGATGAATTGTGGGTTTATGATTAAGATTATCTATGAACAATATTTGAATCTCCTCTGAATTCTTTTATGTATGATTTTTTATATTTGCAAGTCTCTTCAAATTATCAGTTTGGTTTGGCCTACTAGATTGATCTTTCTTGCAATGGGAGAAGTACTTAGCTTTGGGTTCAATCTTGCGGTGTCCTTTCCTAGTGACAGTAGGAGCAGCAAGGCACGTATTGTTTTGTTGCCATCGAGGATAAAAAGATGGGGTTTATATCATATTGCTTGAGTTTATCCCTCTACATCATGTCATCTTGCCTAATGTGTTACTCTAATCTTATGAACTTAATACTCTAGATGCATGATGGATAGCGGTCGATGTGTGGAGTAATAGTAGTAGATGAAGAATCGTTTCGATCTACTTCTCGCGGACGTGATGCCTATATACATGATCATGCCTAGATATTCTCATAACTATGCACTTTTCTATCAATTGCTCGACAGTAATTTGTTCACCCACCATCATACTTATGCTATCTTGAGAGAAGCCACTAGTGAAACCTATGGCCCCCGGGTCTATTTTCCATCATATAAGTTACCAATCTATTTTATTTTGCAATCTTTACTTTCCAATCTATACCATAAAAATACCAAAAATATTTATCTTATTATCTCTATCAGATCTCACTTTTGCAAGTGGCCGTGAAGGGATTGACAACCCCTTTATCGCGTTAGTTGCAAGGTTCTTATTTTTTTGTGCAGGTACGAGGGATTTGAGTGTAGCCTCCTACTAGATTGATACCTTGATTCTCAAAAACTGAGGGAAATACTTACGCTACTTTGCTGCATCACCCTTTCCTCTTTAAGGGAAACCCAATGCATGTTCTAGAGGTAGCAAGATGGATTTCTGGCGCTGTTGCCGGGGAGTCTACGCACAAGTCAAGACATACCAAGTGCCGATCACAAACTCTTATCCCTCACATTACATTATATGCCATTTTCCTCTCGTTTTCCTCTCCCCCACTTCACCTTTGCCTTTGCCTTTTCTTCGCCTTGTTCCCGTATGTCTTTTTGTTTGTGTTTCCACGTGCCTTCTATTTGCTTGCATCTTTGCTTGATAAAAATCTATTGATATGGATCCACTTAAAGTGTTCTACTTGGATCATCTTCGATCGTTCTGCGCTCGTGCTAAAACCCCAACTAGCCTAGTTGATGGGAAATTTTTAGATGAGCATGCTCATTTTTTGCGTCACCATTTGTCTGAAAAAGGGAGACTCTTATGGGATCAAATAAATAGATTGCTCTGTTATGCTTGGAATCTTTGTGAAATTTATGATTTTACTTGTTGCTCTAAGAACCCTAAAAAACACCTTCCCTGCCTATGTGAGTTTAATGAAAATGAAATCTTATCTTCTTATGCAAAGGGTGTTTATAGTTACTATGATATCAAACAAATTAAAGAATTTGTCGTTTTTAAGGGTGCTCATGAAGTTGCTTCTTTGATTGAAAAGTATGATATTTCTCTCTACAAATCTGAAAATTCCGACATACTTAAATATTTCTACGAAAACTATGCTCGTAATGCCTATGTCAAGGAATTTATTGAGAGAATGACCGTTGCTTTCGAAGAAAATAATGATATGCATGAATCTATAGATAATTATGATTCCGATGATTTGATTGAAATATCCCTTGATGAACATGATGCTTGCTATTCTTGTGGCCATGATGCCAATATTTATGAAGATGAATTTGCTATAGTTCCTTATGTTAAACATGAGATCGTTTCTATTGCACCCATACTTGATAATTCCTTCGACGAAAAGCATGATTGCAATGATGTTATTATAAATTCTCTTGACGTCAATTGTGCTAATAATATGCAAACCCTAAGCTTGCGGATGCTAGTTTTACTATGTCTACTACTTGTTGCAATGATCATGATTGGGGTGATTCTTCTTATGATCTTGAAAATTTATTTAAGCCCCATGATGAATATGAGATTGATAAAAATGTCTGCAATAATATTGAAAGTGGGTTTGGAAGAGTGTCAACTTTAGATCCCACATATTTGGAGAATGTTCAATCTTATGAAGTTTTTGATAAAAGTGGGTTTGGAGAGGTCATGACTTCAGTTAATGTTAATCCCACTATTTTGGAAGAGTGTCAACTTTGCATACATGTGGATCGTGCTAAGAATATGTTTTGTGATAGCTATATTTTTGAATTTACTTATGATCCTACATGTAATTATTATGAGAGAGGAAAATATGGTTGTAGAAATTTTCATGTTACAAAATTACCTCTCGTTATGTTGAGATTGCTGTTGTTTCTTTCTTCTTCCTTGCATATGCTAGTTTTTGCTTGCCTTGATAATTCGTTTGCTTATAAAATACCTATGAGTAGGAAGTATGTTAGACTTAGATGTGTTTTTCACATGATACATGATGCTCTCTTTGTGTTTCAATTGCTATCTTTCATATGAGCATCATCGAAATTATCAATGCCTAGCTAGGGGCGTTAAACAATAGCGCTTGTTGGGAGGAAACCCAATTTTATTTTTGTTCTTTGCTTCTTGTTCCTGTTTAGTAATAAATAATTCATCTAGACTCTGGTTAGATGTGGTTTTATGTTTTAACTAGTGTTTGTGCCAAGTAAAACCTATAGGACCTTCTTGGGTGATAGTTAATTAGATCTTGCAGAAAAACAGAAACTTTTGTGTGCACGATAATAATTTTTGTAAATCACAGAAACGTGCTTTTCAGTTGATTCCTTTTGAAGAAGATTAATAAACAAATTATCTAGGACTTCATATTTTGTTAAAAAAATTGGGGTTCCAGAAGTATTCGAAAGTTACATATTGCTACAGACTGTTCTGCTTTTGTCAGATTCTGTTTTGTGTGTGTTGTTTGCTTATTTTGATGAATCTGTGGCTAGTATCAGGGGGTATGAACCATAGAGAAGTTGAATACCGTAGGTTTAACACCAATATAAATAAAGAATGAGTTCATTACAGTAACTTAAAGTGTTGGTTTGTTTTATTTCGCTAACGGAGCTCATGAGATTTTCTGTTGAGTTTTGTGTTGTGAAGTTTTCAAGTTTTTGGGTAAAGAGTTGATGGATTATGGAATAAGGAGTGGCAGGAGCCTAAGCTTGGGGATGCCCAAAGCACCCCAAGGTAAAATTAAAGGACAACCAAAAGCCTAAGCTTCGGGATGCCCCGGAAGGCATCCCCTCTTTCATCTTCGTCCATCGGTAACTTTACTTGATGCTATATTTTTATTCACCACATGATATGTGTTTTGCTTGGAGCATCTTGTATGATTTGAGTCTTTGCTTTTTAGTTTACCACAGTCATCCTTGCTGTACACACCTTTTGGGAGAGACACACATGAGTCGGAATTTATTAGAATACTCTATGTGCTTCACTTATATCTTTTGAGCTAGATAATTTTGCTCTAGTACTTCACTTACATCTTTTTAGAGCACGGCGGTGGTTTTATTTTATAGAAATTATTGATCTCTCATGCTTCACTTATATTATTTTGAGAGTCCTTGAGAACAGCATGGTAATTTCTTTGGTTAAAATTTTAGTCCTAATATGATGAGCATCCAAGATAGGTATAATAAAAACTATCATATAAAGTGCATTGAATACTATGAGAAGTTTGATACTTGATGATTGTTTTGAGATATGAGGATGGTAATATTAGGGTCATGCTAGTTGAGTAGTTGTGAATTTGAGGAATACTTCTGTTAAAAGTTTGTGATTCCCGTAGCATGCACGTATGGTGAACCGTTATGTGATGAAGTTGGAGCATGATTTATTTATTGATTGTCTTCCTTATGTGTGGAGGTCGGGATCGCGTGATGGTTAACTCCTACCAACCCTTCCCCTAGGAGCATGCATGTAGTACTTTGTTTTGATAACTTGTAGATTTTTGCAATAAGTATGTGAGTTCTTCATGACTAATGTTGAGTCCATGGATTATACACACTTTCACCCTTCCACCATTGCTAGCCTCTCTTGTGCTGCGCAAATTTCACCGATATCATACACCCACCATATACCTTCCTCAAAACAACCACCATACCTACCTATTGTGGCATTTCCATAGCCATTCCGAGATATATTGCCATGCAACTTTCCACCATTACATTTATTATGACACGCTCCTTCGTTGTCATATTGCTTTGCATGATCATGTAGTTGACATTGTATTTGTGGCAAAGCCACCATTCATAATTCTTTCATACATGTCACTCTTGATTCATTATCCCAGTACACCACCGGAGGCATCCACATAGAGTCATATTTTGTTCTAAGATTCTTGAGTTGTAAGTAAATAAAAGTGTGATGATCTTCATTATTAGAGCATTGTCCCATGTGAGGAAAGGATGATGGAAGCAATGATTCCCTCACAAGTTGGGATCAGTCTCCGGACTTTATAAAAATAAAAGAGGCCAAAGAAGCCCAAATAAAAAAAGAGGCCAAAGAAGCCAAGAATAGAAATGAGAGAAAAAGAGAGAAGGGACAATGTTACTATCCTTTTGCCACACTTGTGCTTCAATGTAGCACCATGATCTTCATGATAGAGAGTCTCCTATGTTGTCACCTTCATATTCTAGTGGGAATTTTTCATTATAGAACTTGGCTTGTATATTCCAATGATGGGCTTCCTCAAATTGCCCTAGGTCTTCGTGAGCAAGCAGGTTGGATGCACACCCACTTAGTTTCTTTTGATGAGCTTTCATACACTAATAGCTCTAGTGCATCTATTGCATGGCAATCCCTACTCACTCACATTGATATCTATTAATGGGCATCTCCATAGCCCGTTGATACGCCTAGTTGATGTGAGACTATCTTCTCCTTTTTTGTCTTCTCCACAACCACCATCCTATTCTACCTATAGTGCTATGTGCATGGATCACTCTCATGTATTTCGTGAAGATTGAAAAAGTTTGAGAATACTAAAGTATGAAACAATTGCTTGGCTAAAACCGGGGTTGTGCATGATTTAAATATTTTGTGTGATGAAGATAGAGCATAGCAGACTATATGATTTTGTAGGGATAACTTTCTTTGGCCATGTTATTTTGAGAAGACATGATTACTTTGTTAGTATGCTTGAAGTATTATTACTCTTATGTCAATATTAATCTTTTGTCTTGAATCTTTCAGATATGAAAATTCATGCCACAATAAAGAAAATTACATTGAGAATTATGCTAGGTAGCATTCCACATCAAAAATTATGTTTTTATCAGTTACCTACTCGAGGACGAGCAGGAATTAAGCTTGGGAATGCTTGATACGTCTGCAACGAATCTATAATTTTTGATTGTTCCATGCTATTATATTATCTGTTTAGGATTCTTAATGGGCTTTATTATGCACTTTTATACTATTTTTGGAACTAACCTATTAACCGGAGGCCCAGTCCAAATTGCTATTTTTTGCCTATTTCAGTGTTTCCTAGAAAAGGAATATCAAACGGAGTCCAAACAGAATGAAACCTTCGGGAGAGTCGTTGTTGGAACAAACGCACTCTAGGAGACTTGGAGTGGACGTCAAGGAAGCAACGAGGCGGCCACGAGGCAGGGAGGCGCGCCCAAGGGGTAGGTGCGCCCCCCACCCTCGTGGTCCCCTCGTGGCTCCCCTGACCGACTTCTTTCGCCTATATATACTCATATACTCTGAAAACATCTGGGGGCACCACGAAACCCTATTTCCACCGTCGCAACCTTCTGTACCCGTGAGATCCCATCTTGGGGCCTTTTTGGCGCTCCGCTGGAGGGGGAATCAATCACGGAGGGCTTCTACATCAACACCATAGCCTCTCCGATGATGTGTGAGTAGTTTACCTCAGACCTTCGGGTCCATAGTTATTAGCTAGATGGCTTCTTCTCTCTCTTTGGATCTCAATACAAAGTTCTCCTCGATCTTCTTGGAGATCTATTCGATGTAATACTTTTTGCGGTGTGTTTGTCGAGATCCGATGAATTGTGGGTTTATGATTAAGATTATCTATGAACAATATTTGAATCTCCTCTGAATTCTTTTATGTATGATTTGTTATCTTTGCAAGTCTATTTGAATTATCAGTTTGGTTTCGCCTACTAGATTGATCTTTCTTGCAATGGGAGAAGTGCTTAGCTTTGGGTTCAATCTTGCGGTGTCCTTTTCCATTGACAGCAGGGCAGCAAGGCACGTATTGTATTGTTTCCATCGAGGATAAAAAGATGGGGTTTATATCATATTGCTTGAGTTTATCCCTGTACATCATGTCATCTTGCCTACTGCGTTACTCTGTTCTTATGAACTTAATACTCTAGATGCATGCTGGATAGCGGTCGATGTGTGGAGTAGTAGTAGTAGTAGATGTAGAATCGTTTCGATCTACTTGTCGCTGACGTGATGCCTATATACATGATCATGCCTAGATATTGTCATAACTATGCACTTTTCTATCAATTGCTCGACAATAATTTGTTCACCCACCGTAATACTTATGCTATCTTGAGAGAAGCCACTAGTGAAACCTATGGCCCGAGGGTCTATTTTCCATCATATAAGTTTCCGATCTCTTTTATTTTGCAATCTTTACTTTCCAAACTATACCATAAAGATACCAAAAATATTTATCTTATTATGTCTATCAGATCTCACTTTTGCAAGTGGTCGTGAAGGGATTGACAACCCCTTTATCGCGTTGGTTGCAAGGTTCTTATTTGTTTGTGTAGGTATGAGGGATTTGAGTGTAGCCTCCTACTGGATTGATACCTTGATTCTGAAAGTTGAGGGAAATACTTATGCTACTTTGCTGCATCACCCTTTCCTCTTCAAGGGAAAACCAACACATGCTCAAGAGGTAGCATTGCGTAGTTCACCTTTGCATGAGCCTGAAGATGCACATGAGCCTGAAGATGCACATGAGGCTGCTCCTCCTCCCACTCCAATCAGGGTTCTGCAACACATTGGAGGTCATCTTGGAATTCCTCTAGAGAAGCTCACTGATGATCAGCTTAATGCTGGTCCTACGTCTTCCACAACTGCACCATCTTCTGATGATAATTAAAAGCTTATTCTCGTTGGGTTTATGGTTAACCCGTGTGAAACCATCTATCTAGGACTTTATTTAATTTTTTATAAGTACTTTGTTTATGGTGCGTGGCTGGAGTTGTACTGCCATTATGTGGTCGTACTTTGCTTTTATTTTGCTTTGATCTGTAATGAATCAGAACAACTTTAGGGATTGGAAGGTTTTATGTTGGAATGTGCGTGGCTTGAATTCTGAAAATAGTCAGCGTGCGGTTTGTCAGAAAATTGATGAAAGTGGGTGTTCAGTCGTTTGCCTGCAAGAGACTAAGTGTGAAATGATGGATCAACGCTTCATTCGAAAATTCTGCCCCCGGCATTTTGATCATTTCGTTTTTGTGCCATCTGGTGGTGCTTCTGGTGGCATGATTGTGTTGTGGAATTCTACACTTTTTACTGGAAAACTAATTGCTTCGTTAAGCTATGGCATCATTGTGGAATTTCAGTCTAAACATAATTCTGATATTTGGACATTAGTAACTGTTTATGGCCCTTGCCAAAACCCTGCCAGAGAAGAGTTCATTAACTGGCTGCATGATTTGTCCATTCCTGTTGATGCTAACTGGCTTTTGCTGGGTGACTTTAATTTTTTGAGATCTATGGAAAACAGAAATAAACTAGGAGGAAATCTGAATGACATGCTTCTTTCTAATGAAGTCATTGGTCACTTGGGGCTAATTGAATTATCTTTAAAAGGGAGAAGGTTTACATGTCTAATATGCAAGATGTACCTCTTTTGGAGCAAATTGACTGGTTTTTCACTACTGTCAATTGGACCTGCAGTTACCCTAACACTATGGTGCTTCCCCTTGCCAGGACTGCCTCTGATAATACACCCTGTGTGATTTCTATCAAAACTATGATCCCAAAGGCAAAGATTTTTCGTTTTGAAAATTATTGGGTCAATCTGCCTGGACTGTATTAAAGATTATTGGTCCAAACCAGTGCACAAGAAGTCCTCTACTGCTGTCATCACACCTAAATTCAAAAACCTCAGGCACACACTCAAGATATGGCATACTAATCTTTTAAAGGTTAAGGCCTTAATTGCTGATTGTAATAGGGTTATATTATGCCTAGATTCTCTTGAGGAGCAGAGGCCTCTTTCTTTGCCTGAATCCAACTTTAGAAGAATTGTGAAGGTTCATTTGGAAGAAGTTCTTAGACTTCAGTTCATTTATTGGAAGCAGAGATTGACTATTAGGTCAATTAAGGTTGGGGAAGAGAACACTAAATTTTTTCATGCAATGGCAACTGAGCGTTTCAGGTCCAACACCATCTCTAGCATATTTGTGGACGACACTGTGGTCTCTGACCCTTTTGCTATGGCAGCTCTATTTTTGAAGGATTTTAAGCAAAGAATGGGTTGTTCTAATGAGATTCAGATGGGCTTTGATCTAGGGACTATAATCAAAATGGTTGATGGGCTGGATGATTTGACAAAGCCTTTCTCTAATGAGGAGATTAATCTGGTAATTAAGCAGATGCCTCCTGACAGAGCCCCTGGACCTGATGGTTTTTCTGGCCTATTTTTAAAAAGATGTTGGGAGATCATCAAGGATGACTTTATTCTACTTGTGCAAGATTTTTCAGAAGGGAAATTGGATCTTGAGTGCACTAATAGCTCTCTGATAACCCTGATCCCCAAGAAAATCAATACTGAGACTTTAAATGATTATAGACCAATTTCACTCACTAACACTTGTCTGAAGTTTTTAACTAAGCTATTGGCTAACAGGTTGCAAAAGGTGATTTTGTCATGCATTCATAAAAGCCAGTATGGTTTTTTGAAGTCTAGATCTATATGGGACTGTTTGGGATGGTGCTTTGAATATATTCACCAATGTCAAGCTTCTAAGAGACCAATTTTGCTGCTAAAGTTGGATTTCACAAAAGCATTTGACACAATTGAACATGAGGCAATTATCAGAATCTTGAGGTACAAAGGTTTTAATGAAAAGTGGATTTCTTGGATCAGGAGCATTTTATCCTCTAGTTCATCCTCTGTTTTACTGAATGGTGTGCCTGGCCATCATTTCAAGTGTAAGAGATGTGTCAGACAGGGGGGCCAATGTCTCCACTACTTTTTGTGTTAGCTGCTGACTTGCTTCAATCTGTGGTCAATGACATGTGTGCAAAGGGCATCTTATCTTTGCCAATTCCTACTAACTGTCAGGATTATCCTATAGTACAGTATGCTGATGACACTTTGATTGTTCTTCCTGCCTGGTATTTTGAAGTAGATTGAGCGTATACAGAGGCAGTGTCTTTGGAGAGGCAACATAGACACACTCAGACAATCTCTTGCTGCTTGGAGCTTGGTTTGCCTTCCAAAAAGCAAGGGCGAGTTAGGAGTTCTGAACTTGAGAGTGCAGAATGAGGCCCTCCTCATGAAATTTCTTCATAAGTTTTATAACCATCATGATATTCCTTGGGTTGGTTTGATATGGGACTCTTATTACCATGAATCTATGCCTCATACAACTACTCTTTGTGGCTCATTCTGGTGAAAGGATGTGTTCAAGCTCTTTTCAAAATACTGCCAATTTGCTAAGCCTTCTCTTGGCAATGGAAGATCCATAATGTTCTGGAATGATACTTGGATTTTGGAGCTTAATGGCTCATCCATTAGTCAAAGCTTCCCAAGACTATTCTCATATGTTCTTGATGGGCAGCTCTCTGTGGTACAAGTTTTGGGGCATGATTTGCTGGAAAATTTTCATCTACCTCTGTCCACACAAGCTTTTTAGGAATTGCAGTCTTTGCAGCATATTTTGGCTAACTATCAGATCTCTGCAATGAATGATCAGTGGATTTTGCCTTTCAATAAGGGGTGCTTTAGACCCAAATCATACTATATTCAAGTGCATGGCATTGTTGTGGTTGATCCTATATTCCCATGGATATGGAAGAGTTCATGTACCTTGAAGATCAAGATGTTTGGGTGGCTTTTATTGAGAGATAGGTTAAACACCAGGGATATGCTCCAGCGCAGGCACTGGCATGTGGATGATCATACTTGTGTCCTTTGTCCCCATTTAATTCATGAGGATGTTGGGCACCTTTTCTTCTCCTGTAATTTTAGTCAAAGGGTATGGAATTATTTGCAAATCTCATGGGATCCTTTGCATGGAATGACAACATATCAGATGGCCTTGCAAGCCAAGAATGATTTTGACAAGCCTTTCTTCACTGAGGTGGTTTTCACTGCTGCTTGTAACATCTGGATCATCAGAAATGGAAAGGTTTTCAGAAATGAAAAGCCTCTTTTTAGGAATTGGAGGCACAACTTCATCCATGACATGACCCTGTTAACTCATAGGATCAAATGTAAATTCAAGGATAGCTACCTAGAATGGCTGACTAATTTGCCCTAGTTGTTTGTATAGCCTAACCTTTTCCCTGTATACTTGATGTAAGTTTTCTTTCTTCTTTGTTTTTAGTTTTTAAAGGATTGTTTTCTTGGTTTTAATAAAGAGAGCTGTGAGGCTTTTGCCTTGTAGTATATAGTCAACAAAAGTTACGTCTCACCTCCCATCATAGATTCTGGGCATCGAAAGGCAGAATTCGTTTGGCTCCGCGTGGGTCGTCACGGGCTCCAGTGATGCTCCTAAGCCACTGGGCCACGGTATCTCCATAGATCTCTTTTGGATGGGTCCTGGCAGTGTCATCTGCACCTGAGTACAACCACATGTGGTGGTCACGTGCTTGCAGAGGCTAGATGTGCTGACTGAGGAACGCCTCCAGGAGATCCAGGCCCGTCACTCCACCCCGGATCAGCTCAACGACTGCTTCGACCAAGATCGCCACCTCGCCCTTCTCCTCCTAATCCACAGTCAACGAACAAGGGGCTTTGAGTCTCTCTAGAGAGAAAGGGGGAAGGCCAGTCGACGCACCAGCAGTCGGAATGTCTCTGTAGTAGAACCAGGTCGACTGCCATCCTCTAACTGACTCAGCAAAAGTCATGGAGGGGAAGGTGCTCCTACCCCGCATCTGAACACCTAAACTGCCGCACATTTGGATCATGTGGGTTTTCGCGTCACTCAGGTTGGCTTTCTTGACCGACTGGGATCGGCAAGTGAAAATGTGTTTGAACAGCCCCCAGTGAGGATGGCATCCCAGGAAATTCTCGCACATTGAGACAAAGGCAGCAAGATACAATATGGTGTTCAGAGGAAAGTGGTGGATTTTCGCACCAAGGAAGTTCAAGAAACCACAGAAGAATGGATGCAGAGGCATAGAAAAACCTCTTTCCACATGAGTGAGAAGAAGAACCCGCTCGCCGTCGTGCGGTGCAGGAACGGACTCCCCTTCTGGCAACCTCCAAGATCCGGGCGCCAGCAGGCCGTCGGTGATGAGCCCCTCCAAATCATCTTGCATGATCGACGAGGGGATCCATTCACCTAGGATCCAGCCCGGTGGCAGAACGGAATGCGAGCTCGACCCCCTCTTGTCGTTGGCCACCTTCTTGGCATGATCCAATGCCTTCATCTTGTCCTTCGCCATCTCCATGATGGTCGATGGGAACGGGTGGAGCGGCACTGCACTGAGGTGGGAGAAGCAGAGAGACGGGGAAGAAAGGGGAAAAGCGGAAGACACTGTTGCACGCCTTGGTCGCATCGACTTTTATACCCGCACGTCTGAGTGGCTGGCCGGTGGGCCCGTGCAATCTCAGCGCATCCCACAACCGGCGCCAGACTGATACATGGTGACAAAGGTGGAGCGAAGATCGAGGAGTCCCTCCCCACTTGCTCTACTTACCGCACTGCCGCCGGCCCGCGCACTTCTCCAAATTTAGAATCCCGCAGAATCCGGGTCGAGTAAATCAATCGATTGCATCGGAGATATCCAAATCTAGTATGTTTGATGCTCTGCTATTTGTTTCACTTGGATACTCAAGAAGTCAGGATCAATCAAGGCGACTGACAGAGGATTTAACAGCTCGCATACTTTCATACCCCTAAAAAAGGTATCTCCAAGACATTGAGTCGGGTCGAAATCAACTTCAATCCTTCTTCACTCAGACCTCGAACCATTTGGGGGCTAATGACGACGACATGTACCTAGGGTAGGGTCCTAGGCCTGGCCTACATGCCCTACCCAAGGATACTACGCAAGAGGCCATGACCTACAAAGATAGAAAGAAGATACCGACTAGAATCAGCACAGAGTGCAACTCACTCGACAGAAGATCCACTCGGATATCCCACTTCCACTCGACCATCGTTGTTCACTCAGAGTACAAGATTTCACTCGAATGACAAAAGACCTAGAGCCACCCCAGGATGGCAACGGTCGTACATTCACTTTGTCGCCATAAAGATCATTAAACACGAGCGTTACCAGTAACGTTCATACCTTTATTCTCTCATTTTGAACCCTTGCGTAACTGAGGACTGCGAGGGGTCGGCATACTCTATATAAGCCACCCTCCCCTCTTGCACAAGGGTTCACACCCCCTGTAACTCAACACTACAATCAAAACAAAGACTCCACGACACCGAGACGTAGGGTTGTTACCTCCTCCGAGAGGGGCCTGAACTCATAAATCTGAGTGTAAGCCTCGCCATAGCTAGGCTCTGCCCTCCCTACGTACCCCCATCTCTACTATCAGATCTGTTCCCACGACATCGCGTGGACCCTTCCCAATGAAATACCTAGGCCTTCCGATCTCTGTGAGGCGACCTCAAAAGGTTGACTTCCAGTTCCTAGAGGATAAGGCGGCGGCAAAGTTGGTCCCTTGGAACAGGAAAAAGATCACGTCCATAGGACGCACCACCTTGGTCAAGTCAGTGCTTTCCTCCCAAGCCATCTACTTTATCACTCTACTTGTCATCCCCCAAGCATTGTCAATAATCTTAACAAGTTTAAGTGTGCATTCCTTTTTGTGGGGACAAACAAGACCAATGGGCCCAAATGTAAGGTCAATTGGTACTCCGTTTGCTGCCCAATTGCCTATGGGGGTCTTGGGACTGCTAAACACGGGCAAATTTGCTAGGGCACAAAGATTACATTGGATTTGATTCGAGTGAGAGGAGCCAACAAAGATCATGGTCAACCCATGTGATGACGTGGACTATGACTTTATTTGAGTGAAAGGTTGGCATGGGCAACCCATGTGGTGACATGGACTACGAATTTTTCTATGCCTCCTCAGCTATTATCGTGGGCAACGGCACACGAACTCCATTTTGGGACTCTCCTTGGGTGCAAAACCGCAAGCCCAAGGGCATTGCCCCTCTCTTCTACGTGGCGTCAACGAGGAAGAACTAGAAGGTGTGGTAAGCCCTCAAGAATGGTGCATGGGTTAACAAGATCAAGATGTCGTCCAATTTTTCTATTGATCACTTCTGGCAATTTCTCAAACTTTGGGCCACCATCAGTGTTTTCCACCTTCGGGAAGATATTGACGATTACATTGTTTGGAAGCACTCTACAAGTGGCCTCTACATGGTGGAATCTGCCTATGAAGCATAGTTTCTTGGCATCATTCATTCTGGGCTTCACTAAAGCCATCCAAAATAGGGTTTGGACCACGAATAGGCTGGCCAAGCGCGGTTGGCCAAATTATGGCTCTTGTCCCCTATGCAAGCGCAAAAATGAATCAGTTGATCATCTATTGTTCAAATGTTGGTTCACCATTAGGCTCTGGGGCATGATCAAGGATTGGCTCCAAATTTTCTAAGTCGATGCCTCCACTTGGCCTCTGAGGCGATCCATCAAATATTGGTGGCCCGGGTTGATCGATTCTTCCACCCCCAACCGGAAAGCCATGGCTTCGCTCACCATGCTCACCACGTGATCTACCTGGAACGAGAGAAATGATCATGTTTTCCGCAACAAGGCCATACCGCCTCCAGTTATCCTCGACAACATCAAGAGACTAACATCATTTTGGGTCGCCTCGGGCTCTAAGAAACTAGGGTCCATTATGTCGGGAGAGTGATTCCTTCATGCTTTTTCATGGGGTGTTTGTAACACAAACTCTAATATCTCTTAATTAATATACATGGCAAACCTTTTTCCCTTAAAAAATCTCTCTAGAGATACAATAGGAGGCTTTGTGTGTTCGCTACTTGGGAACACCCATTGATGTGGGGGCGATCGACTAATGTCATGTTCAAATTGCTCAAGACCAGTTTGTGGAATAAGGTGCGAGGATGGGTGGAAAGGACTCCATCAGCAAGGGGGAAAGAAGCAGTGATTAGGTACGTGGATTAAGTTGTGATAACTGCTTACTCTAATTGTGTTTCATACTTCCAAGAGGATCGCGCTCTGACCTACTCTCAATGGTAGGAAGTTTTGGTGGGGGCATAAGGTAGGGAAGCGAGTGATTGCCTCAGTCACATGGGACACACTGAAATTCCTAAGGCCTCCTTTGGTTCATATGATAGGAATATCGTAAAAATGGAAAAAACTTAGGAAGTGAGATAACATGTACCTCAATTCCTATAGGAAAAGAGATGTCACTTGATTCATTAGATAGGAAGTTTTTCACATGTTCTAGGCTAATTTTTTCCCTTTAAAATGTGAAGGATTCGTTCCTATCCTACGTACGAATAGGAATTCATGCCTACAAACCAAAGGGCTGCAAAGAAATTTTTCCTACAAAATTCATATCCCTTGGAATTCCTACAAAATTCCTCTAAAGCAAAGAAAGCCTAAGTACATGGATGGGATTGGTTCCAGAGAAACCGAGATTTAGATTTGGCCTTGCTTGCTCGTCAGACATGGAGGGTTGTGCAAAAACCTCAGATATTGAGTACCCAAGTCGTGCACTTCTGGGATTTGCCCTTTATTCATAACAGGTTGGGGGCTCGCTCATCGAAAATCTGGAGGTCAATTTCGTAAGGTAGGGATGTTTTGAAACAAGATTTTAGGTCCTTTTTGGATTGTAGAATATTTGTAGGATTTCATCCCTTAGGAATTTTTCCTAAGGAATTCCTTTGGAAAAAAGTAATGGAGGCACCCAAATTCCTATAGCTAAATTCCATAGGAATTTGAATATAAAATCAAACCTCATTTATAGAATCAACCACGCAGGACCAAGGCACTTTAATTCATGTGTTTCATCCAAAACTATTCCTGCAATTCTCCCGTGTTTTGTAATCATGTGTCTTGTACCGCCAACCCTGTCAATTCTTTTGTTTTCCTATCAACACAATTTTCCTATTTCGCAATCCTTTGCTTCACAATCTTGCGATCCATAGAGGGGCCTTATAATGCCGATCAGCAGGCCTGACCGGGGGGCAGGGGGTCAAGGGGGGAGGATGCCCCCAACCCCTGAAACCAAGGAGCGCTAGAGGCTCTGTGCTCTGTACTACCAAGAACCTACTAGCTTGGCCCAACCAATTCCATGCACCAGCAGATTGGATTCACTCAAGGCAAAGGTGAAAGGTGTTTAGGTTAGCGAAGCCATATGTAGTTGTGGTTTCTCGCACCCAGTGCTCCATCTTGTATAGGTGCTAAGGTTGCCAAATAGGCAAAAAAATCTGATGTGGCACGGCAACAGGAAAGTTTGGTGACCCCAGGAAGAAACAAAGCTAAGCCCACAAACCTAGACAAAAACACAGTCAGTCTACAACTAACTTAATGAAGAAATCTTAGTAGCACTTATGCATTAGGGGGTTTTGTTGCTAAGCCCTTTCATACACTAAGCACCTTATCCAAGCAACTGTGTACTAGAAGAGGCCTAAAACAAACGCTTGATTCTTTCTTCCACGGATCCCCATAATTTATATCTAGGTCTTCCAATAATTTCCAATACCCAGCCGTCTGAGATGACAGTTACCCCTCACTCGCCAAGAGTTCAAGATCTAGCAGTCAAAAGTCACACTGCGCCATCATGTTCCACAAGTTTTGCTTAGTGGCTCCAAAACAGAAAATGGTCAAGGTTAATTAAATATCAATTATGTTTCTTTCTTTCCCTATAATCTATCGCTCCGGATTTAAAAAAACAAAATCTAAGGCGTGTGTTAGCACTCAGCTCATGATATTCTCTCTTTGTATGGTCAGCATAAGCTCACCATTGGTAATTATGGATCAAGCAATCACGTCTGTTAAGGGATATCATGGAGGAAAGTTCCTATAACCATGGCTCGGTAATTTGCCACCAGCCTAGTGCTAATTTCCATGTCAAAAATTAAACACCTAACATAATGGGTTGACTACCTCGTTGCCTTGTAAGTGTTTCAAAGGAAACCTTTGTTGCTAGGTACTACCTCCGTCCCATAATATAAAAATGTTTTTGACACTGGTATAGTGTCAAAAACATTCTTATATTATGGGACGGAGGGAGTACTACATAAAAACCAGAAAACACCATATGGTATGATAGATTATTTCCCATTGAAGAACCATGTTGTGTTCCCATTCAAGATTTTGGAATTTATTAAATGCCTAGACATAAAATTATATGCCTTTCTTGATCTGGTTTTTCAGTCGATCAACATTTTCTTGTAAAGATTTAGGTAACAAAGGTTCAAGATAGAAGTTCGTTCATACTACAAAAAGGAAAAGAAATGATGCAACTATTGAGGACCTGTAAGTATGTTAATTTGTGTTGGGCCCGGCGAAGCCCCGATGCCTTCAAATCTTCAATGCATTGTAACAATTCTAAGTTGTAGACATTGGTGGAGGGTTCTTCACACTTTCTTCTTCTATCAATATATGATATACATACTCGTGCATATTCGAGAAAAAAACATATTTGTGTTGGGCCTAGCGAATTCCCCGATTCCTTCCATGCATCCGCACAAGTGGGTTGTGCCGTTGGAAGGTTTTGTTAACCTGAATGCGGATGGCGTCGTCGTAAGAGCGGAGAACAAGGTGTTGTTGGCCTTGTGTGTAGAGATTCAAATGGTAATTTATGGTGCACTGGCTAGGATGATGGAAGGAATGTTAGACTGATACACTTGAAGCTCAATCCCTATACTTGAAGCTTCAGAATATGCAGAGGTCGTCATATGTATTTGTCGACGATGACTAAAATTGTCCAAGTCATGGCACTGTCAACATCGTATCATTGGGCCCCCTGTAGGCCAAGTACAAGATAAGGAGCTCGATAGAAGCAACATCGACCATAGTTGGGATCCTCCGTACACCACACAACATACAAGGAATCCCTATAGGTCACAAGGAAAGATTGGACGTTTTATTGTGTACCAATACCGGTCGAAACTCCTACCCCTATACTACCCCTATACGTGATGCACCGACGTAGAGTTCTCCATACCAGTGTTATATAAGGGCAACACGAACATAGGAAGATGGATCCACTTTTTGCATAGTATAGAGGCTCGTGTAGAGACCTCGATGTAGCTGCAAGATGGTTTGTTGGAACATATACATAATAGTCCTTATATTTTATCAAAAACAATCAGCAGTCCACATTTCCCTCTCCCATCAATGAACTTGTGTGTATATTTTTTGCCCCAAACAAAAAAAGTCATCTATTCCAAACCAAATGTTCACCTGCAGAACTGTTTTAACTATGTTATTTGTTTTGAGGAGATCTTTGGATCAAGATCAATGTTGTTTTTTTAAGAATATATATCGTTTTTGCTTTGAAACTTAACTTGAAACTTGAGTGCAACATTTATAGGTTTGTAATTTGTCTGTGAGAAATATCCGCCTCTCTCGTGCAGGTGGTACTGTGTGCACGATCTTCCAGTACAACAAGTTTTTAGTCAATCAAGTTTCAAAAAGCAAAATAAACAAATAATAATAATTTTCAAACATATATTCAACATTGATCTTATCTCAATGGTCCCGTCGGGACAAAGATCTCAGTCAAAACAGATACGAAATCATACATTCAGTTCAAAATATATTAAACCTTTTGTGTTTGGCCAAAAAAATAAACACGCACAATTTTTTTATGAGAGTCCGTGTTGTGGAGTGCAGGTTATTTGCATATCAGGCAAGATTGTCTCTGCAAAAATCATATGGTCCAACTTATGACCAAAATTCGGCCCATTACTTTTTTTATCTAACGGCCCAGAATCCAGTTATGCATCGGTGCACAGGTTGGCTTGGTACACACGATACATTCTCCCTAGGAGCTCCTAATTGGAATTTCCTATTGGCCGCTCACTGCGGCAAAATGCGGGCGCTTCACACAGGGGGAACAACCGAGTGACGCTGCCTGGGCCGGCCCACTTAGATACGTTACCAACTGCCCAATCCGGTTTTGTGAACCTTCTAGAAGGTTCCCTGAACCGGGTTTTCGTTGCTTTCATCGGTTTTTCCGTTTTTTTCTTTTCTTTTTCTATTTCTTTTTTTCTTCTTTCTTTGTTTTTCTGTTTCTTTATTTCATTTTTTCAATTCCTTTTCTTCTCTTTCTATTTCCTTTTTGTTCATCAGATTTTCAAATTCCTTTCTGTTTCCTTTTTCTTTTCTTCTTTTTCGTTTTTTCTGTTTGTTTTCTTTCTTTGGTTTCTTATTTCATTTCCTTTTTATTTTCTCTTTTTTCAAAATATTCAAATTTTGTTTGCCTTTCCATAAAATGTTCAGTTTTTTAAAAATTGTTCTCAAAATTCAAAAATTGTTCTTGTTACACAAAAAAGAGCAAAACTTTCAAACTTAATATAATGTATCGAACTTCAACTTTTTTATTCTGGTTTTCAAAAAATGTTTCCGCTTCCAAATATATTCAGGGTTTTTTAAATTTGTTCTTTGTTTCAAAATTTGTTCTCAATATTCAAAAAATGTTCCTGCTTTAAGAAATTGTTCGCGCTTCCAAATTTGTTCTACATTTCAAAATTTGTTCTCAAGATTCAAAAAAATGTTCATGCTTTTAAAAAAAACGCGCTACCAAATTTGCTCTCTATTTCAAATTTTGTTCTCAAGATTAAAAAAATGTTCGTGCTTTAAAAAATGTTCATGTTCAAATTTTGTTCTCAAATTTCCGTGCTTACAAATTTGTTCTCCATTTCAAAATTTGTTCTCAAGATTAAAAAAATGTCTGTGCTTTAAAAAAATGTTCATGTTCAAATTTTGTTCTCGATTTCAAAATTTTGTTCTCTAAATTCAAGAGCTGTTCGGCATTTTAAAAAGTGTTCAGTTTATCAAAATATTGTTCAAGCCTTTTAGTTTTTCTTCTAAAATTTGGAAAGTGTTCTCTTTTTAAGAAACACCTTTTCAAAATAATTTTCGTGTTAAGAAGTAGAGAAAATGTTCGGGTCTCCATTACATTTAGCTCCGCACGCCGTAGCAAACCAAGAAAGCTTGTCTGTAGCGATGGCTATGCTCGTGCATACGAAGATGGAGGTCCCTGGTTTGATCCCTCTCTCAAGAAGAGTTTTTTGGGATTTTTACAATGCATTGCGCGAATGGGCCGGCCCAGCTGGAGACGCGTCTGTGCGTCTGCTCGACAATTTGCCGCAGCGAGCGGTGCATAGGAGCTCTCCTCCTAATTGGCGCATGTTGCTCCAGCTCGTCAGCTGGTGCTCGCACAGCCGCTCGCATGCGCCGGCCCAATAGCGTGCTTGCTCCAAAAAGAAAAACTGAACGGTCACTACTGCTGAAAGATTGGTCGCTCGCTCCAAAAAATCAAACAATTACAAATAAACGCAAAAATCCAAAAAAGTACATAAATTCAGAAAAGTTCATGTTTTTGAAAAAAAGTATCAAGAAAGTTTATACGAAAATAGTTCACGATTTTGAAAAAAGTCTTCACGAATATGGAAAAAAGTTCATCAATTTTGAAATAAGGTTCACAAATTTGAAAAAAATCCCACAAATTTTTATAAAAATCATCAATTTGAAAAAAGTTTATCAATTTTGAAAAAAGTGGACGAACTTGAAAAAAATAATCTATTTCGAAAAGTGTTCATAAATTTTGAAAAAAGTTCATCAATTTTGGAAAAAGGTTCATCAATTTTGAAAAAAGCTCCCAACTTTTAAATACTAGTACATGGATTTGAATTTTTTTTCATAAATTTTGAAAATAGATCATGAACTTGAAAATAAGTTCATCAATTTGAAAAAGAGTTATTCTATTTTCTAAAAAAAAATCATCGAATTTGGAAACAATTCGTGCATTTTGAAAAAGAAGAAAAGAAAAAGACTACTCCCTCCGTCCGGAAATACTTGTCGAAGAAATGCATAAAAATGAATGTATCTAGAACTAAAATACGTCTAGATGCATCCATTCCTCCGATGAGTATTTCCGGACGAAGGGAGTACAAAATAAAGAAAAAAGACCGGTCTAGGAAAAACCATAATAAAAAAAGAAGAAGAAATGGCTGGGAAGCTTCCCAAAACCGGAAAGAGGACTCTCCCGTGGCACCCATAGATGGGCCGGCTGAGGTAAGAGCACCTTCAGCGCCCATTAACGTGGAATTTGTTAACTGGCGCTGAGGGCGCCAAATAGGAAATGATATTATCCCTAGCCCAGCCCCATCCTTGAACAAAGCGACAATCCTGTGTGACGTCGGTTGTGGGATCCTCTCCGGTGCAGCCACAGGTCGCATAACAGATATATTCCAGTGAAAAGGTCTCTTAAGTCTGACCCGTACATCTATTGAATCGAAATAAGCTTGTGTGAGGTTCCTAGGGCTTCTCGACCCTTCTTGTGTCTATAGTACAGAGGAGCCGAATCAGCGGCGACTCCGGCGTGCTCGTTCTTCCGCCGGCCCTCCTGAGCGTTTCCCTCGGCCCCAGCGGCCCCCAGGGCTGCTGGAGGTTAGGGGAACCTTGGATCTGGGCGCGGCATGTATATAGGTGCGGGGTGTCGTCCCCAGGTTCGGTTTTCGGCGCCGATGTATTGACGGAGCAATCGTCGGTGCGCCATCGAAATAATGTCCCCCAGCTCTGTCTCCGGCTCGTCGGCGTTGTGGCAGATGCTGGCGAGGGGCTTGTGGGGTCCTGCCTTTTGGCGCGATGGTGGTCTGGCTCGTCGGCCTTCTCCAGCGGTGCCGGCTCTTCGCGCAGGGACAAGGGCGGCTTAGTCTGTCAAGGCTGGTGACTTGTGGGAGAGGGATCCGGTCATCTCTTTTGAGCTGATTTGGCATCGTCCCCGGATCCGGTGCAGGAGCAGCTTGGGGAGCATCCCCGGCCTGGGGATCGCCTCCGGCCGATGTCTGATTTGGTTTTAGATCCGATTTGCTGGAATCGGTGGATGATGCGGTTCATCAACGCCTATGTGGCAAGGAGCTTCTCCTACTCCAGGTTTGCTCAAGATCTGGCGTCTGCTCCGGTGATTCATCGTCAACAGGGATTTGGGGCGCCGAGCATGCAATTTCGAGGAAGGTCTCCATGGATTATTTTCCCTATGTATGGGGCTTTGTTTTCTGGCTGCGACAACACCGCCTGTATCCTTTGTGTCTTTCTGTATCTGTATTTGTACGTGTACTCGCATGGCTGTACTGTTTTCCTACTCGTATGAATACAAGTAACATATGCCTTCGGGTGTACGGTTTCAGAAAAAAAAAAGCTTGTCAAGAAAACATGATACCACTGCAAACGATAGGAGTACTGCTTGGTTGGTGCAGGACAAGACAGGTCCCAAGATATAAAGGTCTGACTTAGCTGTCCGCTCTGTCCATGGTCCATCCTCCTGTCATTTTCTGTATCCAGGGAAGCAAATTACATTGTTACATAGCCTCTCTCCTAGTATAGAGTAAAAATCCCACGTGAAATTCCTATCCTTTGAAAATCCTGCAAAAATCCATGACCCCTTATTAAAACTAAAATACATATTAGATGTCATTGCACTCACGTATATTTACTTTGGGCGTATTTCATGGTCGACTGAGAATTAGTTAACTAATTTTCAATTGATATAATTTTTTTCATAAAAATCTGTAAAAAGTTCACCACGTGAGATAAAAAAAATGTTCATCCAGTAATCAAACGCAATATTGTCACGGTCGATTGAGAATTAACTAACTCTGATTTTACAAATACATTTATAAAGATACAACGATAATGTTCTCTGTTATGTAATAATTTGACCAGCTAGTGCAAAAAACTGTATTGTTTATTTCGAGAGTCTAGAAGAAGAAATCTTGTATGGATCTCATACCAGATAAATGATTTTCGGTATCGCTAGGAATTGGCATAGACTTTTGTACTGGTGCGCTGCGCCTGTGACAATTTATACATATTTTTATGTTTATGGTACTTTTATATCACTTATTATTCATAATTTTGGCATAATTTTATATTATTTTATTGTACTAACTTATTAATCTAGTGCCTAATGCGAGTTAATGGTGTACTTATTTTTCGAAATTGCAGAATTATGGTTTCTCGATGATAAAAAACAAATAAAATATGTCGTTCTTGGACATCACGAGGAGGTCATGAGGCGCCAGAGGAGTACATGTGGGGGTGCGGTTGGCCCACTTGTAGCATTCTATAAATATCACAACTCTAAAATATATAAATGATGCACATAAAACATTCTATAAATATTTGAACCATCAAGAACCATTCTCAAGCCAGCATGGTGCATGTTTACCGAAAAGAAATAGAAAAAAATGACGCTTTAAGAATTTATGCATATCATGTGAACAAATAAAAACATAGGCACAACCGAGACATACTAAGAGTTGTTGAGGAAGATGAGGGGGATGCGTGGGCATCCCCAAGCTTGGAGCTTGAGACCTCTTTAAATAATATTTTGGGGATAATGCATCCCCAAGCTTGAGCGCTTGCATCTCTCCAAAATCATCTTATAACACCGTCTTCCCTCGGCCTTAGGAACATCATCCACACAAAACTCGTGCGATAGATTAGTATAAATAACACTTGAATCTAATCATTCCATTCATGGATTAATGCAAAATTGCAATTCATCATTAGCTACTACATGGTAACACATTTTTAAATTCCTACACCCCAATAGGTAAAAAAAATGCAAACATAAGCTTATAGAAACAATTATAACAACGATCTGTCAAAAAACAGAGTACCATGCAAAGATATTAATGTAACCCATACTTGAGTAACTCTAAACATTCTGAAAAAATAACCTGTAAGAGAAAACTGATATAGGTGTATTGCATAGAAATTCATGATTTTATCTCGCTTTCTTAATTTTCACCAAAATAAAGAAAACAACCAAACTTTATGTTTCACCACAACGCATACACTTGCAATCATAACATGCAAAGGAGAAATTATTACCACTTTATCTTTATGGTACAATGGTTTATACAAGGGGATAAATTAGTTTTATGAGAAGTTTCCGTGACAAAGATGTACATTGTTTCCATGGGCCTGAATACAAATGTTCATGGTCGACCCCAACTTCTTAAATGCATTTATTTGGTGAAAAATTAGAGGAAAGTGACCCTGTAAACTTTTGGGATGCCTCCTGACAATGTCCTGGACTGGGGGGTCCTAGCCCAGCCGGACTAGCAGCCCATTAAGGAAGGAGGACATCAGAGGCCTTCAAAGTGCGGCGACCGAAGACTGGGCATGTACTTCAAGCACATATAACTAGATTCGACATGTAAATCCTTAGATGTAAACCGACCATGTGTAACCCTAGATACCCGGTTTAGTCTGTAGAGGCGATCCATCCATACACCCATTCATCACACCCCTAGGGTTTAGACCACAACTTACGATCTCGGGGTAGATCAACTATGTACTTTGATACCTTCATAATAAAAACAAGAGCAGGACGTAGGGTTTTACCTCGATAGAGAGGGCCCGAACCTGGATAAATCCCTTGTGTATTATTCTCACGTTACCCATCGATCCGATCTAATAGCTCAGGCCCCCTACCCGAGATCTGCCGTTTTGACACCGACATTGGTTCTTTCATTGGGAGCTCGTTGTTTGATCACCCAGGGTCGATGGCTCATCTGCAGATCAACATCATCATTGGCTGTGGTGACATCTTCGTCCCAGGCCAACTTTTCGCCTTTGACAGCATTGTTTTGCATGCCGACCCCGCCGACCATCTAGGCCGGGTGGAGAACTTCGCTCCAAACCAACCCATCACGTTCAAAATCCTGGAGTCACCATGGACGCTCAAGGAGATCTGGTCCTTTCAAGGTGGACCTCAGACCAGCACGAACCCTCTGGCACCATGGCTCCGAAGCCGGATTGCGATGGGGGCCTCGGATCCGCCCTCCTCCTAGAGCCGACAATGGAGATATATCCGATGGTCAGCACCTCCAGCGTAAACACTGAGCCCTTGGATGCCTCGGTGCCGAGCTTGTCTTCGGATCGGGCAACGCTGATCGCTCCACCAGAAGCCGATGCAGTAACTCCTCCCACCATCCTGGGATCAATCTCGGGCAAACAAGAGGCCGTCACCATGTCAATTGGCCTGGAAAAATTACTCCAGATCTGTCTGGCCTACGCCCAGGTCCTGTATACCGAGGAGATCTCACAAATCAATGATGTGTTGGATCGAATCCAAAACATGGCGATCTCATCTGCAGTCTACATTCAGATCGGATGTAAAGCCGATGATAGGGAAATTTTCATCCCACCCACCACCCACTTAGTTGGCACGGTCGAGGACCCTACTGACAGGCTCGACTACGGCTCCGACGAGGCCACCGACAAGGACGAAGACGTCGATGGCGATTGTAGAGCAAAACCACTCGCAGCCATACCCCATACAGAGAAGTGGGCTGCAACATCCACATACGACGTCTACATGGTCGATACTTTAAAAGACAAGTCTAAGAAGAAACCTAACGAAAACCCTAAGTGTCGCCGCTCTAGAAAGCGATCTAAGGGTCACAATGGAAGCAGGAGTACGACCAACACTTTGGGCACCGCCGATGATGGTGTTGCACCCGAAGGCGACGAAAATTTGGGGGAGGACAATCAAGCCTCACCCGCCCAACTGAACGGGCCCGCTGGAACACCCGAGGAGGAAATCCTCGATGACATGGGCACATTCAATGATGGAGCGGACAAGGATTATATGCCGGAGTTCGAAGAAGACGGAAGGCTCGGACTCAAATACTTTGTCAGATACCCATGAACCCGTCCGAACAAGCATGGTTCCAGTGGCAGCTAATCGCGACCACACAAAGCATGAAAAAGGAGTAGCAGGAGTTGTACACTCACGAGAATGTGCTCAATGACAAGTGGCTAAAAATCCTTACACTTGAAGCAGAACTCAAATCCCGAGGTGTGGCCCCCCAAGTCATTCCCGAAAAGATGGTTGTTACTTGACTCCGAGATCAGGCTGCAGATAACGCGCCACTCATGCACGGCCATGTAGGCCAGCCTGACCGACCCCCTAGAGGGCGAGATCGGCCGATAGTGGCACCTAAGGCACCTCCTGTCAAAACATTCCCTCACAGCAAGACTGTAGGCGAGAACCCTGGACCTTCAACCTACGTGATAAGCTACAAGCCAATAAAGTTCCTTCCCGATCCATCTATGGGTCACGCAGCCGCACACCAGGCAGTCTGGACGGCTATGATGCTTGGCTGGACAGGCACGAAAGAACTCGGGACAAGTATAAGCTAGAGAAATGGCTCATACTCGACCAAACGCGGCTCGTTTTCAAGGGCCCGCACATTTTGTATGTTTTACAGATGAAGTCATGGAGCACCAGTTCCCAGAAGGGTTCAAACCCATCAATATCGTTCAATACGATGGGACAACTGACCCCGCCATCTGGATAGAGGATTTCCTTCTCCACATCCACATTGCCCAAGTAGATGACCTCCATGCCATAAAATATCTTCCCCTCAAGCTCAAGGGACCAGCTAGGCATTGGCTTCACAACCTTCTTAGAAAATCCATCGAAAGATGGAGGAGCTCGAGGAGGCTTTTAGGGCCAATTTCCAGGGTACCTATGTTCGCCCCCCCCCCCCCCGGATGCCGACGACCTCAGCCATGTAGTCTAGAAGGAGGGTGAATTAGCTCGAAAATTTTGGAATCGATTCTTAACTAAAAAGAATCAGATCATCGATTGCCTTGACGACGAGGCAATCGCTGCTTTCAAGCATAGCATCAGGGATGAATGGCTTGCCCCTCAGCTCGGACAGGACAAGCTGAGAACCATGGTAGCCCTTACCTCCTTGATGACCCTCTTTTGCGTGGGCAAGGACATCAGGTTGACCCGCAGCTCCCACATGAGCAATTCCAGCACCTCCGAAGCACGAGAGGGCAATGGAAAATCTAGGCACAATAGAAACGAGTGCCGAAATAAGAATAGCGGCAGCAACGCCGTGGACCCAATAGTGAACGCAAGGTTCAGTGATCCACGAGGTGGACCTAAGAAGAGGCCCTTCAAAGGGAATAAGGACAGCCCCAACGCGTTGGATAGGATACTTGATAGATCCAGCCATATTCATGGCACCGCGGACAAGCCCACCAACCACACCAATCAACATTGTTGGGTGTTTAAACAGGCCGGCAAAGCGGTATCTGAGGAGTCCAATAAAAGCCGCTCTCGAAGCGATGACGAGGATGAACCACATAGGCCCAACAATGGCGGCCAGAAGTAGTTTCCCTCCGATGTCAAGGACGTTAATATGATCTATGCCCTACACATTCCCAAGAGGGAGAGGAAGCGTGCACTTCAGGATGTCTATGCCTTGGAGCATGTAGCCCCTAAAGTTCAACCCATGGTCGGCTTGCTCAATCACTTTTGACAAACATGACCACCCGACCAGTATCCGTCATGGTGGGTTAGCAACTCTGGTCCTAGATCCCATTGTCGACAGGTTTCACCTAACCCATGTTCTTATGGATGGCGGAAGCAGCCTGAACCTGATCTATGTTGACATGGTTTGGAAGATGGGCATTGATTCATCAAGAATCCAGCCTAGTACACCACCTTTAAGGGTGTCATCCCTAGCATAGAAGCCCGATGCGCGAGCACTGTGGCAATGGAAGTTGTTTTCGACTCCCCCGACAATTTCCGAAATGAGGACTTGATCTTTGATATAGTTCCTTTCCGCAACAGCTATCTTGCATTGCTAGGCCGAACTGCATTCGCCCACTTCAACATGGTACCGCGCTATGCTTACCTTAAAGCTAAAAATGTCGGGGCCCAATGGCATTATAACCATCAATGGTAACACAAAGCGCTCCCTCCATAGAGGAGGAAATAGCGGCCTATGCAGTCGACTCCCGAACAGCCGAGGAAGCAGCCCGACGATTTGCTTGGCTGGAACTACCAGGTTCTTCGAAGCGCGTATGCATCCTCGTACCGGCTATGGGACGCAATCACGTGAACCCTAAATAGGGATACACACTTCCCAGCTCCCACCTTATAGTTGCAGAATACGTACCTAGAGTACATAACTCTGCACTCAAAGTTCCTTGGGAGCTTCGAGAGCATAAAGAAAGGGCGTGTCATCACGGCTTATCAAACACATCCAACATTTGGCGATATCTTTGGCACAATAAAGGCCCGCCAGGACATATATTTCAACGACGTTAGGCTGTCACTACGGCCCTAGCCTCGCAAGGGGACCCGCATTTAGGATGCGTCAAGCACAGCCTTTGCAGAGTAGTCGGTTGTCTTAACACAACCTTGGCATCGACAAGGCAGAGTTGGTCAACAGCACAGAGAGACAAACGTGCGGAACAGAAAGGACATGGGTCAACTGCCAAGTTCATTAAAGCCCTCTATAATAACTCCCTTACCATTTTCTTTCTTTTCTATACATACTCTCTGTATTGTTTATGGTTCTTCCATGTAAATAGCTCGACATCTATGATTGAGCACCATGAATGATAAAAAGACCTTTTTCGGTCTTAGTACAACTTTGAGTACCATTTTTCTTCTTTGGCCTTTCGCCTCGTAGCAAGACATTCATATGAGCTCGGCCTTCAACCGGGGACTTGGATGTAGAACCAAGCTTATGTTCAAGTCCAAAAATTGTTCGGTGTCTCGGATGTAGCACTATATGCATTAGTCTAAAATTGTGATTCTGGTCAATGATTGGGTTGTCGGCTCCTGTGCTTATTTGCAATGCTCTACTATGTTCATCTAGGAGCATAAAGGGAGAACCACTATGATTGTACTTCCAGCTCGAATGGTCAAGTGCCTCAGTGGAGAAAGCAGAAAATTGACTGTCACAATAAGCATAAATGGGCCGGTAATCCGAACTAAAAGCCGCTAGGGGTTATGCTGAAGGAAAATATGCCCTAGAGGCAATAATAAAGTTCTTATTTATTTCCTTATTTCATGATAAATGTTTATTATTCATGCTAGAATTGTATTCACCGGAAACTTAATACATGTGTGAATACATAGACAAAACATATTGTCCCTAGTATGCCTCTACTTGACTAGCTCGTTAATCAAAGATGGTTATGTTCCCTAACAATAGACATGTGTTGTCATTTGATAGACGAGATCACATCATTTGTAGAATGATGTGATGGACATGACCCATCCGTTAGCTTAGCATTATGATCGTTTCAGTTTCATTGCTACTGCTTTCTTCATGACTTATACATGTTCCTCAGACTATGAGATTATGCAACTCCCGACACTGGAGGAACACCTTGTGTGCTATCAAACGTCACAACATAAATGGGTGATTATAAAGATGCTCTACATGTGTCTCTGAAGGTGTTTGTTGGGTTGGCATAGATCGAGATTAGGATTTGTCACTCCGTGTTTCGGAGAGGTATTTTTGGACCCTCTCGGTAATGTTCATCACTATAAGCCTTGCAAGGAATGTGACTAATGAGTTAGTTGTGGGATGAATTATTACGGAACGAGTAAAGAGACTTGCCGGTAACAAGATTGAACTAGGTATGATGATACCGACGATCGAATCTCGGGCAAGTAACATACTGATGACAAAGGGAACAACATATGTTGTTATGCGGTTTGAACGATAAAGATCTTCGTAGAATATGTAGGAGCCAATATGAGCATCTAGGTTCCGCTATTGGTTATTGACCGGAGATGTGTCTCGGTCATGTCTACATAGTTCTTGAACCCGTAGGGTCCGCACACTTAACGTTCGATGATGATATGTATTATGAGTTATGTGTTTTGATGACCGAAGTTTGTTCGGAGTCCTGGATGAGATCACGAACGTGACGAGGAGTCTCGAAATAGTCGAGACATAAAGATTGATATATTGGACCATGTTATTTGAACACCAGAAGTGTTCTGGGTGGTTTCGGGTAAAAACGGAGTGCTGGAGGGGTTACCGAAACCCCCGGGGGAACTAATGGGACACCATGGGCCTTAGTGGAGAGAGGTAGGGCATCTAGGACAGGCCGCCCCCCTTGCAGTCCTAATTGGACAAGAAAAGGGGGGTTGCGCCCCCCTTTCCTACTCCCTCTCCCTCTCCTTCCTTCCCCCTCTCTTCCTTGTAGGAGAATCCTACTAGGACTACTAGTCCTAGTAGGACTCCTCCTCTTGGGCACGCCCCTAGGGCCGGCCGGCCTCCCCTCCCTCCTTTATATATGGGGCAAGGGGCACCCTAGAACACACAAGTTTCTCTTAACCGTGTGCGGTGCCCCCTCCACAATTACACACCTCGATCATACCATCGTAGTGCTTAGGCAAAACCCTGCGCCAATAACATCATCATCACTATCGCCATGCCGTCATGCTGATAGAACTCACCCATGTCCTCAACTGGATCAAGAGCACGAGGGACGTCATCGAGCTGAACGTGTGCTGAACGCGGAGGTACCGTACGTTCGGTACTTGGATCGGTTGGATCACGAAGAAGTTCGACTACATAAACCGCATTACTAAACGCTTCCGCTTTCGGTCTATGAGGTTACATGGACACACTCTCCCCTCTTGTTGCTATGCATCTCCTAGATAGATCTTGCGTGATCATAGAATTTGTTTTGAAATTACCGTGTTCCCCAACTGCGGCATCAGAGCCAGATCTATGCGTAGATGTTTTATGCACAAGTAGAACACAAAGGGTTGTGGGCGATAATAGTCATACTGCTTGCCACCAATGTTTTACTTTGATTCGGCGGTATTGTTGGATGAAGCGGCCCGGACCGACATTACATGACCGCGTTCATGAGACTGGTTCTACAGACGTGCTTTTGCCCATAGGTGGCTGGCGAGTGTCTGTTTCTCCAACTTTAGTTGAATCAAGTTTGACTACGGCCGGTCCTTGTTGAAGGTTAAAACAACACACTTGACGAAAAATCGTTGTGGTTGTGATGCGTAGGTAAGAACGGTTCTTGCTAGAAGCCCGTAGCAGCCACGTAAAACTTGCAACAACAAAGTAGAGGACGTCTAACTTGTTTTTGCAGGGCTTGCTGTGATGTGATATGGTCAAGACTTGATGTGATATAAATTGTTGTATGAGATGAGCATGTTTTGTAACAGAGTTATCGGCAACTGGCAGGAGCCATATGGTTGTCGCTTTATTGTATGCAATGCAATCGCCATGTAATTGTTTTACTTTATCACTGAGCGGTAGCGATAGTCATAGAAACAATAGTTGACGAGACGACAACGATGCTACATGGAGGTCAAGGTGTCGCACCGGTGACGATGGAGATCATGATGATGCTTTGGTGATGGAGATCATGAGAACAAGACGATGATGGCCATATCATGTCACATATTTTGATTGCATGTGATGTTTATCTTTTATGCATCTTATTTTGCTTAGTACGGCGGTAGCATTATAAGATGATCCCTTACTAAATTTGAAGGTATAAGTGTTATCCCTGAGTATGCACCGTTGCTACAGTTCGTCGTGCTGAGACACCACGTGATGATCGGGTGTGATAAGCTCTACATTCACATGCAACGGGTGCAAGCCAGTTTTGCACACGCAGAATACTCGGGTTAAACTTGGCGAGCCTAGCATATGCAGATATGGCCTCGGAACACTAAGACCGAAAGGTCGAACGTGAATCATATAGTAGATATGATCAACATAGTGATGTTCACCATTGAAAACTACTCCATCTCACGTGATGATCGGACATGGTTTAGTTGATTTGGATTATGTGATCATTTAGATGACTAGAGGGATGTCTATCTAAGTGGGAGTTCTTAAGTAATATGATTAATTTAACTTTAGTTTATCAAGAACTTAGTCCTGATAGTTATTTTGCACATCTATGTTATTGTAGATCAATGGCACGTGCTACCATTCCTTTGAATTTTAATGCATTCCTAGAGAAAGCTAAGTTGAAAGATGATGGCAGCAATTACATGGACTGGGTCCGTAACTTGAGGATTATCATCATTGCTGCATAGAATAATTACGTCCTGGAAGCACCGCTATGTGTACCACCCGCACCAACAACTGTAAACATTGTGAATGCCTGGCAGACGCGTGTTGATGACTACTCGATAGTTCAGTGTGCCATGCTTTACGGCTTAGAATCAGGACTTCAAAGACATTTATAACGTTATGGAGCATATGAGATGTTCCAAGAGTTGAAGTTAATATTTCAAGCAAATGCCCAAGTCGAGAGATATGAAGTCTCCAACAAGTTCTACAGCTGCAAAATGGAGGAGAATAGTTCTATCAGTGTACACATACTCAGAATGTCTGCGTACCATAACCACTTGACTCAGCTGGGAGTTAATCTTCCTGATGATAGTGTCATTGACAGAGTTCTTCAATCACTGCCACCAAGCTATAAAGGCTTCGTGATGAACTATAATATGCAAGGGATGAACAAGACAATTCCCGAGCTCTTCGCGATGCTAAAAGTTGCAGAGGTAGAAATCAAAAAGGAGCATCAAGTGTTGATGGTCAACGAGACCACTAGTTTCAAGAAAAAGGGCAAACAGAAGAAGGGGAACTTCAAGAAGAATGGCAAGAAAGTTGCTGCTCAGGAGAAGAAACCCAAGTTTGGACCTAAGCCTGAAACTAAGTGCTTCTACTGCAAAGCGACTGGTCACTAAAAGCGGAACTGCCCCAAGTATTTGGCGGATAAGAAGGATGGCAAAGTGAAATGTATATTTGATATACATGTTATTGATGTGTACCTTACTAATGCTCGTAGTAGCGCCTGGGTATTTGATACTGGTTCTGTTGCTCATATTTGCAACTCGAAACAGGGGCTACGGATTAAACAAAGATTGTCTAAGGACGAGGTCATGATGCGCGTGGAAAATGGTTCCAAGGTCGATGTGATCGCCGTCGGCATGCAACCTCTGCATCTACCTTCGGGATTAGTTTTAGACCTAAATAATTGTTATTTGGTGCCAGCGTTAAGCATGAACATTATATCTGGATCTTGTTTGATGCGAGACCGTTATTCATTTAAATCAAAGAATAATGGTTGTTCTATTTATATGAGTAATATCTTTTATGGTCATGCACCCTTGCTGAGTGGTCTATTTCTATTGAATCGCGATCATGATGATACACATGTTCATAATATTGAAGCCAAAAGATGCAAAGTTGATAATGATAGTGCAACTTATTTGTGGCACTGCGGTTTAAGTCATATTGGTATAAAACGCATGAAGAAACTCCATGCTTATGGGCTTTTGGAATCACTTGATTATGGATCACTTGGTGCTTGCGAACCGTTCCTCATGGGCAAGATGACTAAAACTCCGTTCTCCGGAACAACGGAACGAGCTACTGACTTATTGGAAATAATACATACCGATGTATGCGGTCCAATGAGTGTTGAGGCTCGTGGCGGGTATCATTATTTTCTTACCTTCACAGATGATTTAAGCAGATATGGTTATATCTACTTAATGAAGCATAAGTCTGAAACATTTGAAAAGTTCAAAGAATTTCAGAGTGAAGTGGAAAATCATCATAACAAGAAAATAAAGTTTCTACGATCTGATCGTGGAGGCGAATATTTAAGTTACGAGTTTGGTCTTCATTTGAAACAATGTGGAATAGTTTCACAACTTACGCCACCTGGAACACCACAGCGAAATGGTGTGTCCGAACGTCGTAATCGTACTTTATTGGATATGTTGCGATCTATGATATCTCTTACTGATTTACCGCTATCGTTTTGGGGTTATGCTTTAGAGATGGATGCATTCACTTTAAATAGGGCACTATCAAAATCCGTTGAGATGACGCCTTATGAACTGTGGTTTGGCAAGAAACCAAAGTTGTCGTTTCTTAAAGTTTGGGCCTGCAATGCTTATGTGGAAAAGCTTCAACATGATAAGCTCGAGCCCAAATCGTAGAAGTGCGTCTTCATAGGATACCCAAAGGAAACTGTTGGGTACACCTTCTAGCATAGATCCGAATGCAAAATATTTCTTGCTAAAAATGGATTTTTTTTCTAGAGAAGGAGTTACTCTTAAAAGAAGTGAGTGGGAGGAAAGTAGAACTTGATGAGGTAATTGTACCTTCTCCCGAATTGGAAGGTAGTTCATCACAGAAATCAGTTCCAGTGATTCCTACACCAATTAGTGAGGAAGTTAATGATGATGATCATGAAACTTCATATCAAGTTACTACAGAACCTCGTAGGTCTTCCAGAGTACGATCCGCACCAGAGTGGTACGGTAATCCTATTCTAGAAATCATGTTAATAGACCATGGTGAACCTACGAACTATGAGGAAGCGATGATGAGCCCAGATTCCATGAAATGGCTTGAGGCCATGAAATCTGAGATGGGATCCATGTATGAGAACAAAGTTTGGACTTTGGTGGATTTTCCCGATGATCGGCAAGCCATAGAAAATAAATGGATCTTCAAGAAGAAGACTGACGCTGACGGTAATGTTACTGTCTACAAAGCTCGACTTGTTGCGAAAGGTTTTCGACAAGTTCAAGGAGTTGACTACGATGAGACTTTCTCACCCGTAGCGATGCTTAAGTCTGTCTGAATCATGTTAGCAATTGCCACATTTTATGATTATGAAATTTGGCCAATGGATGTCAAAACTGCATTCCTGAATGGATTTCTGGAAGAAGAGTTGTATATGATGCAACTAGAAGGTTTTGTCGATCCAAAGGGTGCTAACAAAGTGTGCAAGCTCCAGTGGTCCATTTATGGACTGGTGCAAGCCTCTCGAAGTTGGAATAAATGCTTTGATAGTGTGATCAAAGCATATGGTTTTATACAGACTTTTGGAGCAGCCTGTATTTACAAGAAAGTGAGTGGGAGCTCTGTAGCATTTCTAATGTTATATGTGGATGACATATTGTTGATTAGAAATGATATAGAATTTCTGGATAGCATAAAGGGATACTTGAATAAGAGATCTTCGATGAAAGACTTCGGTGAAGCTGCTTACATATTAGGCATCAAGATCTATAGATATAGATCAAGATGCTTAATTGGACTTTCACAAAGCACATACCTTGATAAAGTTTTGAAGAAGTTTAAAATGGACCAGTCAAAGAAAGGGTTCTTGCCTGTGTTACAAGGTGTGAAGTTGAGTCAGGCTCAATGCCCGACCACTACAGAAGATAGAGAGAAAATGAAAGGCATTCCCTATGCTTCAGGCATAGGTTCTATCATGCATGCAATGCTGTGTACCAGACCTGATGTGCGCCTTGCTATAAGCATAGCAGGGAGGTGCCAAAGTAATCCCGGAGTGGAGCACTGGACAGCGGTCAAGAACATCCTGGAATACCTAAAAAGGACTAAGGATATGTTTCTCGTTTATGGAGGTGACAAAGAGCTCATCATAAATGGTTACGTCGATCCAAGCTTTGACACTGATCCGAATGACTCTAACGCGCAAACCGTATACGTATTTTTATTGAATGGTGGAGCTGTCAATTGGTGTAGTTCCAAGCAAAGCGTCGTGGCAGGATCTACATGTAAAGCGGAGTACATAGTTGCTTTGGAAGCAGCAAATGAAGGAGTCATATCCAATCTAGGTGGCATACCTAGTGCATCGGGTCCATTGAAAATCTATTGTGACAATACTGGTGCAATTGCCTTGGCAAAAGAATCCAGATTTCACAAGAGAACCAAGCACATCAAGAGATGCTTCAATTCCATCCATCATCAAGTGTCGAAGGGAGACATAGAAATTTGCAAGATACATATGGATCTGAATGTTGTAGACCCGTTGACTAAGCCTCTTCCACGAGCAAAACATGATCAGCACCAAAACTCCATGGGTGTTAGAATCATTACTTTGTAATCTAGAATATTGACTCTAGTGCAAGTGGGAGACTGAAGGAAATATGCCCTAGAGACAATAATAAAGTTATTATTTATTTCCTTATTTCATGATAAATGTTTATTATTCATGCTAGAATTGTATTAACCGGAAACTTAGTACATGTGTGAATACATAGACAAAACATATTGTCCCTAGTATGCCTCTACTTGACTAGCTCGTTAATCAAAGATGGTTATGTTTCCTAACCATAGATAAGTGTTTTCATTTGATAAACGGGATCAAATCATTAGGAGAATGATGCGATGGACATGACCCATCCGTTAGCTTAATATTATGATCGTTTCAGTTTCATTGCTACTGCTTTCTTCATGACTTATACATGTTCCTTAGACTATGAGATTATGCAACTCCCGAATACCGGATGAACACCTTGTGTGCTATCAAACGTCACAACATAAATGTGTGATTATAAAGATGCTCTACAGGTGTCTCTGAAGGTGTTTGTTGGGTTGGCATAGATCGAGATTAGGATTTGTCACTCCGTGTTTCGGAGAGGTATCTCTGGGCCCTCTCGCTAATGCTCATCACTATAAGCCTTGCAAGGAATGTGACTAATGAGTTAGTTGCGGGATGAAGTATTACGGAACGAGTAAAGAGACTTGCCAGTAACGAGATTGGACTAGGTATGATGATAGCGACGATCGAATCTCGGGCAAGTAACATACCGATGACAAAGGGAACAACGTATGTTGTTATGCGGTTTGACCGATAAAGATCTTCGTAGAATACATAGGAGCCAATATGAGCATCCAGGTTCCACTATTGGTTATTGACCGGAGATGTGTCTCGGTCATGTCTACATAGTTCTCGAACCCGTAGGGTCCGCACGCTTTACGTTCGATGATGATATGTATTATGAATTATGTGTTCTGATGACCGAAGTTTGTTCGGAGTCCCGGATGAGATCACGGACATGACGAGGAGTCTCAAAATGGTCGAGACATAAAGATTGATATATTGGACCATGTTATTCGGACACCGGAAGTGTTCCGGGTGGTTTTGGGTAAAAACGAAGTGTCGGAGGGGTTACCGGAACCCCCCAGGGGAACTAATGGGCCACCATGGGCCTTAGTGGAGAGAGAGGAGGGAAGCCAGGGAATACCACCCCCGCCCCTTGCCGTCCGAATTGGACAAGGGAACGGGGGTGGCGCCCCCCTTTCCTACTCCCTATCCCTCTCCTTCCTTTCCCCTCTCTTCCTTGTAGGAGAATCCTACTAGGACTAGTAGTCCTAGTAGGACTCCTCTTGGGCACGCCCCCTAGGGCCGGCAGGCCTCCCCCTTCCTCCTTTATATACGGGGGCAGGGGGCACCCTAGAACACACAAGTTTCTCTTAACCATGTGCGGTGGCCCCTCCACAGTTACACACCTCGATCATACCATCGTAGTGCTTAGGCGAAGCCCTGCGCCGATAACATCATCATCACTGTCGCCACGTCGTCGTGCTGACAGAACTCACCCTCGTCCTCAACTGGATCAAGAGCACGAGGAACGTCATCGAGCTGAATGTGTGCTGAACGTGGAGGTGCCATACGTTCGGTACTTGGATTGGTTGGATTGTGAAGAAGTTCAACTACATCAACCGCGTTATTAAACACTTTCGCTTTCAGTCTACGAGGGTACATGGACGCACTCTCCCTTCTCGTAGCTATGCTTCTCTTAGATAGATCTTGCATGATCGTAGGAAGTTTTTTGAAATTACCACGTTCCCCAACATATGCCATGATAAACGAAGGGACCTTATCATAAGGACCGAGGTGTTAAGCTAGCACTACTACAGGATGCTGCTAACGCGATACTTCGATCAGAGACCCTTTAGCAAAGTTGTGCGCGATGCATTAATCGCAAATGGGGATGTAAAAAAAGTCAAAAGATGAAAAACGTTTGCGATGGCGGAGACATCAAACATAGTTCAAATTTTATTTACGTGTGGGATGCGGGGCATATGGTTGATCTATATGAACTTTTTGCGATTAGACAGACCAACAGAAACGGGCAGCCATATCAATGTGTGTGCGTGATACGTCTCCAATGTATCTATAATTTTTGATTGTTCCATGCTACTATATTATCTGTTATGGATGTTTAATGGGATTTAATATGCCCTTTTGTATTATTTTTGGGACTAACCTATTAATCAGAGGCCCAGTGCCAGTTTCTGTTTTTTTGCCTATTTTGGAGTTTTGCAAAAAAGGAATGCCAAACGGAATGAAACCTTCGCGATGATCTTTCTTGGACCGAAAGCAAACCAGAAGACTTGGAGTAGAAGTCTAAAACGCCACGAGGCGTGCACGAGGCAGGAGGGTGCGCCCAGGGGGGTAGGCACGCCCCCACCCTCGTGGGCCCCTCTTAGCTCCACCGACGTACTTCTTTCACCTATATATACTCTTATACCCTAGAAACATCAAGGGGCCAGGAAACCACTTTTCCTTCGCCACAACCTTCTGTACCTGTGAGATCCCATCTTGGGGCCTTTTCCGGCGATCTTTTGGAGGGGGAATCGATCACGGAGGGCTTCTACATCAACACCATTGCCTCTCCAATCAAGCATGAGTAGTTTACCACAGACCTTTGGGTCCATATTTATTATCTAGATGGCTTCCTATCTCTTTGATTCTCAATACAAAGTTCATCTCGATGTCCTTGGAGATCTATTCGATGTAATACTCTTTTGTGGCGTGTTTGCTGAGATCCGATGAATTGTGGATTTATGAACAAGATTATCTATGAATATTATTTGGTTCTCTCTAAATTTTTATATGCATGATTTGATATCTTTGAAAGTCTCTTCAAATTATTGGTTTAGTTTGGCCTACTAGATTGATCTTTCTTGCAATGGGAGAAGTGCTTAGCTTTGGGTTCAATCTTGCGGTGTCCTTTCCGAGTGATAGTAGGGGCAGCAAGGCACATATTGTATTGTTGCCATCGAGGATAAAAAGATGGGGTTTATACCATATTCTTGAGTTTATCCCTCTACATCATGTCATCTTGCTTAATGCGTTACTCCGTTCTTATGAACTTAATACTCTAGATTCATGCTGGATAGCGGTCGATGTGTAGAGTAATAGTAGTAGATGCAGAATCGTTTCGGTCTACTTGACACGGACGTGATGCCTATGTTCATGATCATTACCTTAGATATCTTCATAATTATGCGCTTTTCTATCAATTGCTCTGCAGTAATTTGTTCACCCACCGTAATACATGCTATCTCGAGAGAAGCCACTAGTGAAACCTATGGCCCTCAGATCTCTTTTCCATTATATTTGCATCTCGTTTCCATATTATCGAATCTAGTTTACCATTTTGCAACTTTACTTGCCGATCTATACAACAAAAATACCAAAAATATTTACTTTACTATCTCTATCAGATCTCACTTTTGCGAGTGACCGTGAAGGGATTGACCCCTTTACCGCGTTGGTTGTAAGGTTCTTGATTGTTTGTGTAGGTACTAGGTGACTTGTGCATCGTCTCCTACCGGATTGATACCTTGGTTCTCAAAACTGAGGGAAATACTTACGCTACTTTGCTGTATCACCCTTTCCTCTTCAAGGGAAAACCAACACAAGCTCAAGAGGTAGCAAGAAGGACTTCTGGCGCCGTTGCCGGGGATATCTACACCAAGTCAAGCCATACCGAGTACCCATCATAAACTCTTCTCCCTCGCATTACATTATTTGTCATTCGCCTCTCGTTTCCCTCTCCCCCGCCTCTAAAACGATTTTTTAAAACCTTTGCCTTTTCTTCGCCCCTCTTTCGTCCGTCTCTATTCACTTGCTTCTTGTGTGCTTGTGTGTTGGATTGATTGCTTGTCACGATGTCTCAAGATAATACTAAATTGTGTGACTTTTCCAATACCAACAACAATGTTTTATTAGCACTCTGATTGCTCCTACTACCGATGCTGAATCTTGTGAAATTAATACTGCTTTGTTGAATCTTGTTATGAAAGATCAGTTTTCTGGCCTTCCTAGTGAAGATGCCACAACCCATCTAAACAATTTCATTGATATGTGTGATATGCAAAATAAGAAAGATGTGGACAATGATATTGTTAAATTGAAGCTATTTCTATTTTTGCTTAATTAGAGATTGTGCTAAAACTTGGTTCTCTTCTTTGCCTAAAAATAGTATTGATTCATGGAATAAGTGCAAAGATGCTTTTATCTCCAAGTATTTCCTCCCGCTAAGATCATCTCCCTTAGGAACGATATTATGAATTTTAAACAACTTGATCGTGAGCATGTTGCACAAGCTTGGGAGAGGATGAAATTAATGATACGTAATTGCCCTACACATGGTTTGAATTTGTGGATGATTATACAAAAAATTTATGCCGGATTGAAGTTGCTTCTAGAAATCTTTTAGACTTAGCCGCAGGAGGCACTTTTATGTAAATCACTTTAGGAGAAGCTACTAAACTCCTAGATAATATTATGGTTAATTATTCTCAATGGCACACCAAAAGATCCACTAGTAAAAAAGTTCATGCGATGAAAGAGATTAATGTTTTGAGTGGAAAGATGGATGAATTTATGAAATTGTTTGCTAATAAAAGTGTTTCTTCTTATCCTAATGATATGCCTTCGTCCACTTTGATTGAGAATAATAATGAATCTATGGATGTGAATTTTGTTGGTAGGAACAATTTTGGTAACAACGCGTATAGAGGCAATTTTAATTCTATGTCATTTCCTAGTAATACCTCTAATAATTATGGTAATTCCTACAACAACTCTTGTGGAAATTTTAATAAGATGCCCTCTGATTTTGAGAATAGTGTTAAAGAACTTATGAGTTTGCAAAAGAATTTCAATGCTTTGATTGAAGAAAAATTGCTTAAGATTGGTGAGTTGGCTAGGAACGTGGATAGAATTTCTCTTGATGTTGATTCTTTAAAACTTAGATCTATTCCACCTAAGCATGATATCAATGAGTCTCTCAAAGCCATGAGAATTTCCTTTGACGAGTGCAAAGAAAGAACCGCTACGATCCACGCTAAAAAAGATTGCTTTGTGAAAGCGTGTTCTTCTAGTTTTCATGATAATAATGATGAAGATCTAAAAGTGATTGATGTGACTCCTATTAAATCTTTGTTTTCCAATATGAATCTTGATAAAGATGGGACTGGAGATGAGTCAACTTTAGTTAAAAGGCATCCTAATGATTCGGAGTTTTTACATCTTGATGCAAAAATTGATAAAAGTGGGATTGAAGAGGTCAAAACTTTACATAGCAATGAACCCACTATTTTGGATTTCAAGGGATATAATTATGATAATTATTCTTTAATAGATTGTATTTCCTTGGTGCAATCTGTGTTAAATTCTCATCATGCTTATAATCAAAATAAAGCTTTTACTAAACATATCGTTGATGCTTTGATGCAATCTTATGAAGAAAAGCTTGAACTAGAAGTTTCTATCCATAGAAAACTTTATGATGAGTGGGAAACTACTATCAATATTAATATTAAAGATTATGAATGCTATGCTTTGTGTGGTTTGGGTGCTAGTGTTTCCACGATTCCAAAAACTTTGGGTGATGTGCTAGGTTTCCGTGAATTTTGATGATTACTCTTTAAATTTGCATCTTGCAGATTCTAGCATTAAGAAACCTATGGGAAGGATTAATGATGTTATTATTGTTGCAAATAGGAATTATGTGCTTGTAGATTTTATTGTTCTTGATATAGATTGCAATCCTACATGTCCTATTATTCTTGGTAGACCTCTCCTTAGAACGATTGGTGCAATTATTGGTATGAAAGAAGGAAATATTAGATTCCAATTTCAGTTAAGGAAGGGCATGGAACACTTTCCTACGAAGAAAATTAAGTTGCCTTATGAATCTATTATGAGATCCACTTATGGATTATATACCAAAGATGGCAATACCTAGATCTATTCTTGTTTTTATGCCTAGCTAGGGGCGTTAAACGATAGCGCTTGTTGGGAGGCAACCCAATTTTATTTTTGTTCTTTACTTTTTGCTCCTGTTTAGTAATAAATAATTCATCTAGCTTATGTTTATATGTGGTTTTATGTTTTAATTAGTGTTTGTGCCAAGTAGAACCTTTGGGAAGACTTGGGTGAAGTCTTGGCGATCTTGCTGTAAAAAACAGAAACTTTTGCGCTCATGAGAATAGCTGTCATTTTTTTACAGAAGAGTGCTTTTAGGTTGATTCTTTTTGAACATGATTAATATACAAATTCCTCACGTCTAAAAATTTATTTCAGAATTTTTAGAGTTACAAAAGTATTTCTAATTTACAGATTGCTACAGACTGTTCTGTTTTTTACAGATTCTGTTTTTCGTGTGTTGTTTGCTTATTTTGATGAATCTATGAGTAGTATCGGGGGGTATGAACCATAGAAAAGTTGGAATACAGTAGGTTTAACACCAATAAAAATAAAGAATGAGTTCATTAAAGTACCTTAAAGTGGTGGTTTATTTTCTTATACTAACGGAGCTCATGAGATTTTCTGTTAAAGTTTTGTGTTGTGAAGTTTTCAAGTTTTTGGGTAAAGATTTGATGGATTTTGGGATAAGGAGTGGCAAGAGCCTAAGCTTGGGGATGCCCAAGGCACACCAAGGTATAATTAAAGGACAACCAACATCCTAAGCTTGGGGATGCCTCGGAAGACATCCCCTCTTTTGTCTTTGTCTATCGGTAACTTTACTTGAGGCTATATTTTTATTCACCACATGATATGTGTTTTGCTTGGAGCGTCTTGTATGATTTGAGCCTTTGCTTTTTAGTTTACCACAATAATCCTTGCTGTACACACCTTTTGGGAGATACACGCATGAATCTGAATTTATTAGAATACTCTATGAGCTTCACTTATATCTTTTGAGCTAGACAATTTTGCTCTAGGGCTTCACTTATATCTTTTTAGAGCACGTTGGTGGTTTTATTTTATAGAAATTCTTGATCTCTCATGCTTCATTATATTATTTTGAGAGTCTTTTACAACAGCATGGTAATTTTCTTGGGTTATAAAATTAGTCCTAATATGATGGGCATCCAAGATGGATATAATAAAAACTTTCATATAAAGTGCATTGAATACTATGAGAAGTTTGATTCTTTATGATTGTTTTGAGATATGAAGATGGTGATATTAGAGTCATGCTAGTAGAGAAGTTATGAATTTGAGAGATACTTGTGCTAAACTTTGTGATTCCCATAGCACTTATGGTGAACCGTTATGTGATGAAGTTGGAGCATGATTTATTTATTGATTGTCTTCCTTATGAGTGGCGGTCGGGGACGAGCGATGGTCTTTTCCTACCAATCTATCCCCCTAGGAGCATGCGCGTAGTACTTCGTTTTGATAACTAATAAAATTTTGCAATAAGTATGTGAGTTCTTTATGATTAATGTTGAGTCCATGGATTATACGCACTCTCACCCTTCCACCATAGCTAGCCTCTCTAATATTGTGCAACTTTCGCCGGGGCCATACACCCACCATATACCTTCCTCAAAACAGCCACCATACCTACCTATTATGGCATTTCCATAGCCATTCCGAGATATATTGCCATGCAACTTTCCATCGTTCCATTTATTATGACACGCTCCATCATTGTCATATTGCCTTGCATGATCATGTAGTTGACATCGTATTTGTGGCAAAGCCACCATTCATAATTTTTATACATGTCACTCTTGAATCATTGCACATCCCGGTACACCGCCGGAGGCATTCACATATAGTCATATTTTGTTCTAAGTATTGAGTTGTAATTCTTGAGTTGTAAGTAAATAAAAGTGTGATGATCTTCATTATTAGAGCATTGTCCCGGTGAGGAAAGGATGATGGAGACTATGATTCCCCCACAATCGGGAGAGACTCCGGACTAAAAAAGAGGCCATAAAAAAGAGAAAAGGCCGAAATAAAAAAAATGAGAGAAGGGGCAATGCTACTATCCTTTTACCACACTTGTGCTTCAAAGTAGCACCATGATCTTCATGATAGAGAGTCTCCTATGTTGTCACTTTCATATACTAGTGGGAATTTCTCATTATAGAACTTGGCTTGTATATTCCAATGATGGGCTTTCTGAAAAGTGCCCTAGGTCTCGTGAGTAAGCAAGTTGGATGCACCCACTTAGTTTCTTTTGTTGAGCTTGCATACACTTATAGCTCTAGTGCATCCGTTGCATGGCAATACCTACTCACTCACATTGATATCTATTGATGGGCATCTCCATAGCCCCTTGACAGGCCTAGTTGATGTGAGACTATCTTCTCCTTTTTGTCTTCTCCAAAACCACCATTCTATTCCACCTATAGTGCTATGTCCATGGCTCACGCTCATGTATTGCGTGAAGATTGAAAAGGTTTGAGAACATCAAAAGTATGAAACAATTGCTTGGCTTCTCATAGGGGTTGTGCATGATTAAATACTTTGTGTGATGAAGATAGAGCATAACCAGACTATATGATTTTGTAGGGATAGCTTTCTGTGGCCATGTTATTTTGAGAAGACATGATTGCTTTCTTAGTATGCTTGAAGTATTATTGTTTTTATATCAATGTTAAACTTTTGTCTTGACTCTTTCGGATCTGAACATTCATGCCACGATAAAGAAAATTACATTGATAAATATGCTAGGTACCATTCTACATCCAAAATTCTGTTTTTATCATTTACCTACTCGAGGACGAGCATGAATTAAGCTTGGGGATGCTTGATACGTCTCCAATGTATCTATAATTTTTGATTGTTCCATGCTAGTATATTATCTGTTATGGATGTTTAATGGGCTTTAATATGCTCTTTTATATTATTTTTGGGACTAACCTATTAACGGGAGGCCCAGTGCCAGTTTCTGTTTTTTTTTGCCTATTTTAGAGTTTCGTAGAACAGGAATACCAAATGGAGTCCAAATGGAATGAAACCTTCATGATGATCTTTCTTGGACCGAAAGCAAACCAAAATACTTGGAGTAGAAGTCTGAAACGCCACGAGATCTCTACGAGGCAGGAGGGCGCGCCCCCCACCCTCGTGGGCCCCTCGTAGCTCCACCAACATACTTTTTTCACCTATATATACTCTTATACCCTAGAAACATTAGGGGGAGCCATGAAACCACTTTTCCACCACCGCAACCTTCTGTACCCGCGAGATCCCATCTTGGGGCCTTTTCCAGCGATCTACCGGAGGGGGAATCAATCACGGAGGGCTTCTACATCAACACCATTGCCTCTCAGATGAAGCGTGAGTAGTTTACCACAGACCTTCAGGTCCATAGTTATTATCTAGATGGCTTCTTGTCTCTCTTTTATTCTCAATACACAGTTCTCCTTGATGTTCTTGGAGATCTATTCGATGTAATACTCTTTTTGCGGTGTGTTTGCCAAGATCTGATGAAATGTGGATTTATGAACAAGATTAACTATGAATATTATTTGGTTCTTCTCTGAATTCTTATATGCATGATTAGATATCTTTACAAGTCTCTTCGAATTATCGGTTTAGTTTGGCCTACTAGATTGATCTTCCTTGCAATGGGAGAAGTGCTTAGCTTTGGGTTCAATCTTGCGGTGTCCTTTCCGAGTGACAGTAGGGGCAGCAAGGCACGTATTGTATTGTTGCCATCGAGGATAAAAAGATGGGGTTTATATCATATTGCTTGAGTTTATCCCTCTACATCATGTCATCTTGCTTAATGCGTCACTCCATTCTTATGAACTTAATACTCTAGATGCATGTTGGATAGCGGTCGATGTGTGGAGTAATAGTATGAGATGCAGAATTGTTTCGGTCTACTTGACATGGACGTGATGCATATGTTCATGATCATTGCCTTATATATCTTCATAATTATGCTCTTCTCTATCAATTGCTCTGCAGTAATTTGTTCACCCACCGTAATACATGCTATCTCGAGAGAAGCCACTAGAGAAACCTATGCCCCCCGGGTCTCTTTTCCATTATATTTGCATCTCGTTTCCATATTATCGAATCTAGTTTACTATTTTGCAATCTTTACTTTCCAATCTATATAACAAAAATACCAAAAATATTTACTTTACTATCTCTATTAGATCTCACTTTTGCGAGTGACCGTGAAGGGATTGACAACCCCTTTATCGCGTTGGTTGCAAGGTTCTTGATTGTTTGTGCATGTACTAGGTGACTTGTGCATTGTCTCCTACTGGATTGATACCTTGGTTCTCAAAACTGATGGAAATACTTACGCTACTTTGCTGCATCACCCTTTCCTCTTCAAGGGAAAACCAACGCAAGCTCAAGAGGTAGCAGTGCGATATACAACATACAGTTTGCTCTGATGAACTATTTGCTATTAGGGAATGCAACAGAAACGGTCAGCCAGATCAAGGTGTGTGTGATATACGACATACAGTTCACTCGAACGAACTGTTTTTGATTAAGGAAGAGAACAAAGAGGTTCAACTTAACAAGATGTGTGTGATATGCAGCATACAGTTCACATAGATGAACTATTTGCAATGGGTCAAAAGAACACAAACGATTCATGTAAACAAGATGTGTGTGATATGCAGCAAACAGCCCACCCGGATGAACTGTTTGCGATGAGAAATTATAACACAGATGATTACTATAGTTAGTTCGTGTGCGATTCTGTTTGTACAAAAAACTTTGGAAAATGTAAACTAGTTGCTTGCGGTGGCTAGGAGTGTCGCACATGATGCGTCTGCGAGTACTCGTGTGCGATGATTAGTAAGTTACACATATATTTCCTTATGTTAACACGTGTGAGATAAATAACACGTGGCACCGCATACCGTATTCGGGTTGTGTGTGTGCTCCACTTAGTCTTCCCGCGCTCCAGCGAATGCTTCCCGCGATCCACATGGGTGAATTTTAAAATCCATGCCTCTTCCCTCATCGGTTTCCCAACACCAGCTAATAGCTTGCTGCATATAACCCAGGCGATAACACACCATCGCAACACTCTGTGCAGATCTAGTCCTCACCCATCTACCATTAGTTATTCCAAGCATGCCAGGCAACGACCAAAGCTTCAACGTCAACCGCTACCTGTGTTACATCTTCGGCGAGGAGAACGAGCCGGAGCAGGTCAGGATCAAGAGCTTCATCGGCCGGTGCAGCCACCATGGCCCATCGACATCGATATTGGCGTGACAGTCCTTGGGCGCACAATCGACATATTGCAGAGGAGGTGTGATGAGTAGTTTGCTATCCACCATGCAAAAGATCCAGAGCTGTTCGGCAGCATGATCGACGACCCACCCAAAGAGCCGCCGTCACCAGTGGTCATTGATGTCTACTATGCAACCTTCTTCTTGTAGACGTTGTTGGGCCTCCAAGTGCAGAGGTTTGTAGGACAGTAGCAAATTTCCCTCAAGTGGATGACCTAAGGTTTATCAATCCGTGGGAGGCGTAGGATGAAGATGGTCTCTCTCAGACAACCTTGCAACCAAATAACAAAGAGTCTCTTGTGTCCCCAACACACCCAATACAATGGTAAATTGTATAGGTGCACTAGTTCGGCGAAGAGATGGTGATACAAGTGCAATATGGATGATAGATATAGGTTTTTGTAATCTGAAAATATAAAAACAGCAAGGTAACAAGTGGTATAAGTGAGCATAAACGGTATTGCAATGCTAGGAAACAAGGCCTAGGGTTCATACCTTCACTAGTGCAAGTTCTCTCAACAATAATAACATAACTGGATCAATAACTATCCCTCAACATGCAACAAAGAGTCACTCCAAAGTCACTAATAGCTGAGGAAAAAACAAAGAGATTATTGTAGGGTACGAAACAACCTCAAAGTTATCCTTCCTGATCGATCTATTCAAGAGTCCGTAGTAAAATAACACGAAGCTATTCTTTCCGTTCGATCTATCATAGAGTTTGTACTAGAATAACACCTTAAGACACAAATCAACCAAAACCCTAATGTCACCTAGATACTCCAATGTCACCTCAAGTATCCGTGGGTATGATTATAGGATATGCATCACACAATCTCAGATTCATCTATTCAACCAACACAAATAACTTCAAAGAATGCCCAAAGTTTCTACCGGAGAGGCAAGACAAAAACGTGTGCCAACCCGTATGCATAAGTTCACGAGGTCACGAAACTCGCAAGTTGATCACCAAAACATACATCAAGTGGATCACGTGATATCCCATTGTCACCACAGATAAGCATGCAAGACATACATCAAGTGTTCTCAAATCCTTAAAGACTTAATCCAATAAGATAACTTCAAAGAGAAAACTCAATCCATCACAAGAGAGTAGAGGGGGAGAAACATCATAAGATCCAACTATAATAGCAAAGCTCGCGGTACATCAAGATCGTGCCAAATCAAGAACACGAGAGAGAGAGAGAGAGAGAGAGAGAGAGAGATCAAACACATAGCTACTGGTACATACCCTCAGCCCCGAGGATGAACTACTCCCTCCTCGTCATGGAGAGCGCCGGGATGATGAAGATGGCCACCGGTGAGGGATCCCCCCTCCGGCAGGGTGCCGGAACAGGGTCCGGATTGGTTTTTGGTGGCTACAGAGGCTTGCGGCGGCGGAACTCCCAATCTATGGTGCTTTCTAGAGGTTTGGGTATTTATAGGAGGGTTTGGCATCAAGAACAAGTCAGGAGGACCCACGGGGTGTCCACAAGGCAGGGGGCGCCCCCCAGGGGGGTGGGCGCGCCCTCCACCCTCATGGCCCCCACGAGCCTCCTTTCCGGTAACTCTTTATTCCAGTATTCTTTATATTTTCCAAAAAAATCTTCGGTGATTTTAGCGCATTCCGAGAACTTTTATTTCTGCACAAAAACAACACCACGGTAGTTCTGCTGAAAATAGCATCAGTCCAGGTTAGTTCTAACCAAATCATACTAAAAGCATGTAGAAATATTATAAACATAGCATGAATACATCAAACATTATAGATATGTTGGATACATATCAAGCATCCCCAAGCTTAATTCCTGCTCGTCCTCGAGTAGGTAAATGATAAAAACAGAATTTTTGATGTGGAATGCTACCTAACATAATTCTCAATGTAATTTTCTTTATTGGGGCATGAATGTTCAGATCCAAAAGATTCAAGATAAAGGTTTAATATTGACATAAAAATAGTAATACTTCAAGCATGCTAACCAAGCAGTTTATGTCTTATCAAAATAACATAGCCAAAGAAAGCTTATCCCTACAAAATCATTTAGTTTGGCCATGCTTCATTTTCGTCACACAAAATGCTCCCATCATGCACAACCCTGGTTTCAGCCAAGCAATTGGTTCATACTTTTTAACGCGCTTCAGCCTTTTCAACCCTCACACAATACATGAGCTTAAGCCATGGACATAGCACTATGGGTGGAGTAGAGTATGATGATAGGGATTATGTGAGAAAACAAAAAAGGAGAAAGTCTCACATTGATGCGGCTAATCAACGGGCTATGGAGATTCCCATCAATTGATGTCAATACGAGGAGTAGGGATTGCCATGCAATAGATGCACTAGAGCTATAAATGTATGAAAGCTCATCAAAAAGAAACTAAGTGGGTGTGCATCCAACTTGCCTGCTCATGAAGACCTAGGGCATTTTGAGGAAGCCCATCATTGGAATATACAAGCCAAGTTCTACAATGAAAAATTCCCACTAGTATATGAAAGTGACAAAATAAGAAACTCTCTATCATGAAGATCATGGTGCTATTTTGAAGCACAAGTGTGGAAAAAGGATAGTAACATTGTCCCTTCTCTCTTTTTCTCTCATTTTTTTATTTGGGCTTCTTTGGCCTCTTTTTTTATTTGGGCTTCTTTGGCCTCTTTTATTTTTCATAAAGTCCGGAGACTCATCCCGAATTGTGGGGGAATCATAGTCTCCATCATCCTTTCCTCACATGGGACAATGCTCTAATAATGGAAATCATCACACTTCTCTTTATTTACAACTCAAGAATTACAACTCAATACTTAGGACAAAATATGACTCTATGTGAATACCTCCGGTGGTGTACCGGGATATGCAATGAATCAAGAGCGACATGTATGAAAGAATTATAAAGGTGGCTTTGCCACAAATAGGATGTCAACTACATGATCATGTAAAGCAATATGACAATGATGAAGTGTGTCATAATAAACGGAACGGTGGAAAGTTGCATGGCAATATATCTCGGAATGGCTATGGAAATGCCATAATAGGTAGGTATGGTGGCTGTTTTGAAGAAGATATAAGGAGGTTTGAGTGTGATAGAGTGTATTGTATCACGGGGTTTGGATGCACCGGCGAAGTTTGCACCAACTCTCAAGGTGATAAAGGGCAATGCACGGTACCGTAGAGGCTAGCAAATTGCGTAAGGGTAAGAGTGCGTATAATCCATGGACTCACATTAGTCATAAAGAACTCATATACTTACTGCAAAAGTTTATTAGCCCTCGAAGCAAAGTACTACTACGCATGCTCCTAGGGGAAGGGTTGTTAGGAGTTAACCATCGCGCGATCCCGACCTCCACTCATAAGGAAGGCAATCAAAGAACAGCCCATGCTTCAAATTTGTCACACAACGTTCACCATACGTGCATCCTACGGGATTTGCCAACTTTAACACAAGTATTTCTCAATTTCATAATTACCCAACTAGCATGACTCTAATATTACCACCTTTATATCTCAAAACAATTATCAAGTATCAAATTGATCATAGTATTTAATGCACTCTATATGAAAGTTTTTATTATACCCAACTTGGATGCCCATCATATTATGACTAAAACTTTAACCAAAGCAATTACCATGCTGTTCTAAAGGACTCTCAAAATAATATAAGTGAATCATGAGAGTTCATTAATTTCTTCAAAATAAAACGACCACCGTGCTCTAAAAAGATATAAGTGAAGCACTAGAGCAAATGACAAACTACTCCAAAAGATATAAGTGAAGATCAATGAGTAGTCAAATAATTGTGCAACTATGTGAAGACTCTCTAACATTTAAGAATTTCAGATCTTGGTATTTTATTCAAACAGCAAGCAAAACAAAACAAAATGACATTTCAAGATAGCACACATCATTTGAAGAAGCAAAAACTTAGGTTCAACCGATACTAACCGATAATTGTTGAAGAAGAAAGGTGGGATGCCTACCGGGGCATCCACAAGCTTGGATGCTTGATACTTCTTGAAATATTATTTCAGGGTGCCTTGGGCATCCCCAAGCTTGAGCTTTTGTGTCTCCTTAATTCCTTTTATATCTCGGTTTCCTAAATCTCGAAAGCTTCATCCACACCAAACTCAACAAGAACTCGTGAGATAAGTTAGTATAAACCAATGCAAAAACCTTATCATTTTCTACAGTACAAATTCACAAAAATTATATTCAACATTGCATCCTAATGTCTCTGCATATTTAATACTCCTATCCTCAAATAGAATCATTAAACAAGCAAACATATGCAAACAATGCAAACATAACAGCAATCTGCCAAAACAGTACAGTCTGTAAAGAATGCAAGATTCATCATACTTCCCTAACTCCAAAAATTACTCCAATTTACCACACTGTAGAATATTTATCAGAGCTCAATATGCAAAAAGTTTCAAAATTTTATCATTTTCTGACTTTTCTAGATATTTTTTGCAACAGCGGTAAACTTTCTGTTTTGAAACAGCAACATGTATAATGCAAAATAAGCATGGTAAAAGCTATCCTTGACATTTTTATTGAAAATATAGATGCAAAACATTATTCTAAATATCATAAATAAAATACTAAAAAAATAAAATGACGCTCCAAGGAAAACACATATCATGTGGTGAATAAAAATATAGCTCCAAGTAAAGTTACCGATGAACGAAGACGAAAGAGGGGATGCCTTCCGGGGCATCCCCAAGCTTAAGCTCTTGGTTGTCCTTGAATATTAACTTGGGGTGCCTTGGGCATCCCCAAGCTTAGGCTCTTGCCACTCCTTATTCCATAGTCCATCGAATCTTTACCCAAAACTTGAAAACATCACAACACAAAACTCAACATAAAACTCGTAAGCTTCGTTAGTATAAGAAAATAAAACCACCACTTAAGTACTGTTGTGAACTCATTCTAAATTCATATCGGTATAATATCTACTGTATTCCAACTTCTCTATGGTTCATACCCTCCGATACTACTCATAGATTCATCAAAATAAGCAAACAACACAATGAAAACAGAATCTGTCAAAAACAGAACAGTCTGTAGTAATCTGTATCATTCAAATACTTCTGTAACTCCAAAAATTCTGAAATAAATTGGTATACCTGAGGAATTTGTCTATTAATCATATGAAAAAATAATAAACCTGAAATCACTCCCCAGTAAAAAAATGGAAGCTAATCTCGTGAGCGCAAAAGTTTCTGTTTTTTACAGCAAGATCACAAAGACTTCACCCAAGTCTCCCCAAAGGTTCTACTTGGCACAAACACTAATTAAAAAATAAAACCACATCTAACCAGAGGCTAGATGAATTATTTATTACTAAACAGGAGCAAAAAGCAAAGAACAAAAATAAAATTGGGTTTCCTCCCAACAAGCGCTAACGTTTAACGCCCCTAGCTAGGCATGATGATTTCAATGATGCTCACATAAAAGATAAGAATTGAAACATAAAGAGGGCATCATGAAGAATATGACTAGCACATTTAAGTCTAACCCAATTCCTTTGCATAGGGATTTTGTGAGCAAACAACTTATGTGAACAATAATCAACTAGCATAGGAAGGCAAAACAAGCATAACTTCAAGATTTTAAGCAAATAGAGAGGAAACTTGATATTATTGCAATTCCTACAAGCATATGTTCCTTCCTCATAATAATTTTCAGTAGCATCATGAATGAATTCAACAAGATAACCATCACATAAAGCATTCTTTTCATGATCTACAAGCATAGAATTTTTATTACTCTCCACATAAGCAAATTTCTTCTCATGAATAGTAGTGGGAGCAAACTCAACAAAATAATTATCATGTGAAGCATAATCCAATTGAAAATTGAAATCATGATGACAAGTTTCATGGTTATGTTTATTCTTTATGGCATACGTGTCATCACAATAATCATTATAAATAGGAGGCATGCTTTTACCATAATAAATTTGCTCATCAAAACTTGGAGGACAAAAAATATCATCTTCATCAAAAATAGCATCCCCAAGCTTGTGGCTTTGCATATCATTAGCATCATTGGTATTCAAATAATTCATACTAACAACATTGCAATCATGCTCATCATTCACATATTTTATGCCAAGCATTCTATGTAATTCTTCTTCTAGTACTTGAGCACAATTTTCCTTCCCATCATTCGCACGAAAGACATTAAAAAGATGAAGCATATGTGGCAACCTTAATTCCATTTTTTGTAGTTTTCTTTTATAGAGTAAACTAGTGATAAAACAAGAAACTAAAAGATTCGATTGCAAGATCTAAAGATATACCTTCAAGCACTCACCTCCCCGGCAACGGCGCCAGAAAAGAGCTTGATGTCTACTATGCAGCCTTCTTCTTGTAGACGTTGTTAGGCCTCCAAGTGCAGAGGTTTGTAGGACAATAGAAAATTACCCTCATGTGGATGACCTAAGGTTTATCAATCCTGGGAGGCGTAGGATGAAGATGGTCTCTCTCAAAAAACCCTGCAACCAAATAACAAAGAGTCTCTTGTGTCCCCAACACACCCAATACAATGGTAAATTGTATAGGTGCACTAGTTCGGCGAAGAGATGGTGATACAAGTGCAATATGGATGATAGATATAGGTTTTTGTAATCTGAAAATATAAAAACAGCAAGGTAATAAGTGGTAAAAGTGAGCGTAAACGGTATTGCAATGCTAGGAAACAAGGCCTAGGGTTCATACTTTCACTAGTGCAAGTTCTCTCAACAATAATAACATAACTGGATCATATAACTATCCCTCAACATGCAACAAAGAGTCACTCCAAAGTCACTAATAGAGGAGAACAAACGAAGAGAGTATTGTAGGGTATGAAACCACCTCAAAGTTATCCTTTCTGATCGATCTATTCTAGAGTCCGTAGTAAAATAACATGAAGCTATTCTTTCCGTTCGATCTATCATAGAGTTCATACTAGAATAACACCTTAAGACACAAATCAACCAAAACCCTAATGTCACCTAGATACCCCAATGTCACCTCAAGTATCCGTGGGTATGATTATACGATATGCATCACACAATCTCAGATTCATCTATTCAACCAACACAAATAACTTGAAAGAGTGCCCCAAAGTTTCTACCGGAGAGTCAAGACAAAAACATGTGCCAACCCCTATGCATAAGTTCACAAGGTCACGAAACTCGCAAGTTGATCACCAAAACATACATCAAGTGGATCACGTGATATCCCATTGTCACCACAGATAAGCACATGCAAGACATACATCAAGTGTTCTCAAATCCTTAAAGACTCAATCCGATAAGATAACTTCAAAGGGAAAACTCAATCCATCACAAGAGAGTTGAGGGGGAGAAACATCATAAGATCCAACTATAATAGCAAAGCTCGCGGTACATCAAGATCGTGCCAAATCAGGAACACAAGAGAGAGAGAGAGAGAGAGAGAGAGAGAGAGAGAGAGAGAGATCAAACACATAGCTATTGGTACATACCCTCAGCCCTGAGGGTGAACTACTCCCTCCTCGTCATGGAGAGCACCGGGATGATGAAGATGGCCACCGGTGAGGGATCCCCCCTCCGACAGGGTCCTGGTTGGTTTTTCGTGGCTACAGAGGCTTGCGGTGGTGGAACTCCCGGTCTATGGTGCTTTCTGGAGGTTTGGGTATTTATAGGAGGGTTTGGCGTCGAGAACAAGTCAGGAGGACCCACGGGGTGTCCATGAGCCAGGGGGACGTGCCCCAGGGGGTGGGCGCGCCCTCCACCCTCGTGGGCCCCACGAGCCTCCTCTCCGGTAACTCTTTATTCTAGTATTTTTTATATTTTCCAGAAAAAATCTCCGTTGATTTTCAGCGCATTCCGAGAACTTTTTATTTCTGCACAAAAATAACACCACGGTAGTTCTGCTGAAAACAGCGTCAGTCTGGGTTAGTTCTAACCAAATCATACCAAAAGCATGTAGACATATTATAAACATGGCATGAATACATCAAAAATTATAGATACGTTGGAGACGTATCAGTCATCGAGAGCCTGATGCCCCACAAGGAAAGGGCAGAGGACCTCTACGATTCAGTCAAGAAATAGCCAGCCTGTAGCTTCATCATTGCATGTGGCGGCCGTGTCAACCTCCATCCCGATGATGTGGTGGCCAGGCTCGGGCGCATCCTTGGTGGAGTTGACATCCCCGACAAAGTAGAACATCGCCAATGTGATATATATTGAGGATATAGGTGATGGACGGAATTTGCTACCAGGCCAGAGACATGGAAATGGAGCGGTTCCATGGAGATATCATGCGCGTGATTGCACACTGTCAAGCTCTTCTGGAAGAGGCCCAGTAAGATCCTCCCAGTGCCAGCAACTCCATAGTCGGAAGCGGGTCGGGACACTTGGAATGAATGGCCGCAAGGGTGCTATGCTGATCATGGAGTCTGAGAAGACCGTAGTCGGAAGGCCGCCAGCTCAGCCTTTTAGCCTATATTTTATTATAATTGTATGCATATGTAGGTCGTGAGTGTTTTGGGCGTTGCCGCATGTGGCATTTTAAATTATTCTAAATATGTAAGAAAATTATTAACCGTTGCCATTGTAAATTTGCCTCCACGGCGAGCAGAGCGCGCGTAGGGACACCAGAGCGGAGCGCGCCACGGCCGCCTCAATGGCGAGCAAAACATGCGGACGGAGGCAAGCAGAGCGCGTCGCGGCCGCCTCAACGGCGAGCAATCACGTGGTTAATCTTCTGGCACCCTGTGGGAGGCACGACGGCGCATCCATCGGACACAATGGTGATATCTTGACCATGTGTTATAGTGGGCAGACATGTACACGTACATCCGAGAACACGGGCCCACGTTTCGGGCTTGCGATACATGGCATAGGGTTGATCCATAAGAACTGTTTGCAATGAGCCAGAACAACAAAAACGGGCTTTGTAGGCCCAGAACCATCAATAATTTTTGACCTTGTTTCTCGTCACATTGCAGATTACAACGCAATAAGTAATTACAAACCTGTTCACACCAATCAAACTAATATGTGTTCACAGTTAGCACCGGGCTATAAAAACTACCCACTCGAAAATTACTTCATAGTTCCTCTCCTCATCACCCACAAAACTGGTCTTTCCTGTCAAGTCATTCTGCCATGACCGGTAGGAGGAGTTTTAGGTGGACATATAACCAGGCAGTAAAGACCAAAGACGCGGAAGTACTAGAGAGGTCTCGCCGCTAAGCAGAAGCCGCAACAGAGATGTCCCGGCGTGTTGTGGAGCCCTCGAATGAGATCTCACGGGCACGCGAGGGCTCTCACAAGTGCACTTGCCGCGTCGGTGATCGCGACGAGCTGGCGTTGCTGAAGTCCTTGACCGGCAACGATGACATTCTCGCTGGCCTCATTAAGCAGCAGGAGCTGGTCGACGGCTTGATGAAGCTACTCGAGATTAGTAATGTGTCGGTTGAGAAGGCGACCAACATCATCAAGAAACTCATGGGTGGCAATGTGAAGCTCATCAAGGTGCTTGCCGAGAAGGAGGAGGAGGCCACCAACTAGAAGATGTTGCATGAGCAGAGGAGTGCCTTAGGGATGATGCTGACATTGGTCATCGAGGACCTGATGGGTGACTTGAGGAAGCTCTGGATCGAGCGCAAGTAGGACGTGGAGGAATCCATGGCTGCTTTCAAGCAAAGTCGTGAGAAATTGAAGAAGCAGTTGGAGGATGTCGTCGCCCGAGGATCCATCGACGAGTAGAGACAGTACCGACCCAGATCGTTGTCTATGATTTCCTTCTTCTCTTGCCTCCATGTCTTCCGGGCTTTGCCGCATGTGGCATTTAAATTTATCCAGAATATGTAAGAAAATTATTATCCGCGCCTTTGTAAATTTGTTGTCGTATTATCCGTTGCCATTTTATTTGTCGTCATATTATCCCTTGTCCTATGTGGCATTTTAAATTAGGCCGGAATACGAGTTAAAAACATGAACAAAGCAAATGCTAACGTTGAGAGGGGCCATGGGATCACAAGCAAACAGCCTCCGTCCAGGTGCTTTAATTAACTGCATGTTAAACAGCAGCTCAAGCACCATTAATGGAGAAGTTGTGAACGAGGCTGGCGGATGGTGGATGGAGGCCAAAGAGCTCGCTTCCCGGTGAGCATGGGCGGCCTTACTGCTCGCACATGTCCCGTCGAGCCTGCGAGGTGGACAGGATGCACGCGTCCCGTCGAGCCTATGCGACGGACTGCTCGCATGCGTCCCGTCGAGCCTGCACGGCGGACTTATCGCGCTCGTCCCGTCTAATCAAACAGCTTCACGCACGCCATCGAGTATGGTTAAATTTTGGCACAAAATACAAAGATGACTAATGAATGAGGACGAAGGTCGTACTATCCCATAAGAAAAGAGGGACGGGTGGCCATACTTAAATGGTTACGGGAATACACAGTTCATGTAATACAACCGTTTGCGATATTAACGTGTTATCTATTTGTTTCAAAAGGACTTCGTTGGCTATTAACGTGTGGGCCTTGTCTCAAACTGGACGATTTTTTTACCACGACATATATATGCCATGTGATGAAACCATGCCAAGTTTCATGTTTTTGGGTGAGTTTTCGATTTACTAGGATTTAAAATCCGAGATTCTCAATGTTTCAAGACGACGAGAAGTTTGTAATTCATTCATATTCCTTCAATGAGACCTAAACATGCACCCAATGACACATGTACGATTTTCAACCCATTTTACTTCACTAGAGCATGTGCTTGTTGTTCAAATTTGAATTATGGACTAAATTAAATGCATAGAAAACTTAATTAATATATAAAATGGCCAAACGAACCCTGAACAGTTTCAAATTTCAGCACGACACTCCTGTTATTCTATGTTGCCTGTAGAAAACAAAGTTCAAGGCGAGAAGAGGCAGCGATCATCGTTTCACCCACAAGAGGGGCATGTTTCCCTACCGGAACCATGAGGGTTGCGAGAAGCTTCGGTTTGTAAGAGGCTTGTAATATTGTTTGGCCCAAATCGGACAATTATTTTACCACAACATATATTTGCCATGTAGTGACACCATGCCAATTTTCATGATTTCCTGGTGAGTTTTGGATTTACAGAGATTTAAAAACCGAGATTCGCAATGTTTGTGACCAAGCCAGGACGCTGAGATGGTTGAATTCATTCCCATTCCTTCCATGGGACCTAAGCATGCATCCCAAGGACACATGTACATTTTTTCTAGCCATTTTGGTGCACTAGAGCATGTATTTGTAGTTCGGATTTGAATTATGGACATTAAATGCCTAGAAAACTCAATTAAAGAATAAAAAGGTCAAACGAACCCTGAATAGTTTCAAAGTTCAACACAATTCTCCTGTTGTTCCATGTTGCCATAGAAGAAAATACAAGGCTAGAAGAGGGAGCGATTATTGTTTCGCCCACAAGGGGACACATTTCCCTATCAAGACCACGAGGGTTCTTGCGACAGGCTCCGGTTTGTAAGAGGTTTGTAATAAAGCTTGGTCCAAATTGGACAATGTTTTTACCACGACATATATGTGCCATGATGTGACACCATGCCAATTTTCATGACTTTCTAGTGAGTTTTTGATTTATGGGGATTTAAAAACCGAGATTCCAAATGTTTTAGGACGAGCCAAGACCCTGATACGTCTCCAACGTATCTATAATTTTTGATTGTTCCATGCTATTATATTACCGGTTTTGGATGTTTATGGGCTTTACTTTACACTTTTATATCATTTTTGGGACTAACCTACTAACCGGAGGCCCAGCCCGAATTGCTGTTTTTTTGCCTATTTCAGTGTTTCGAAGAAAAGGAATATCAAACGGAGTCCAAACGGAATGAAACCTTCGGGAGCGATCTTTTTGGAACGAACGCAATCCAGGAGACTTGGAGTGGACGTCAAGAAGCAGCCGAGGCGGTCACGAGGCAGGAGGGCGCGCCCCCACCGTCATGGGACCCTCGTGGCTCCCCTGACCTACCTCCTTCGCCTATATATACCTCCATACCCTGAAAACATCCAGGAGCACCACGAAAAACTATTTCCATTGTCGCAACCTTCTGTATCCGCGAGATCCCATCTTGGAGCCTTCGCTGGCGCTTCGTCGGAGGGGGAATCGACCACGGAGGGCTTCTACATCAACACCATAGCTTCTCCAATGAGTTGTGAGTAGTTTACCACAGACCTTCGGGTCCATAGTTATTACCTAGATGGCTTCTTCTCTCTCTTTGAATCTCAATACAAAGTTCTCCTCGATCTTCTTGGAGATCTATTCGATGTAACTCTTTTTGCGATGTGTTTGTCGAGATCCAATGAATTGTGGGTTTATGACCAAGTTTATCTATGAGAAATATTTGAATCTCCTCTGAATTCTTTTATGTATGATTGGTTATCTTTGCAAGTCTCTTCGAATTATCAGTTTGGTTTGGCCTACTAGATTGATCTTTCTTGCAATGGGAGAAGTGCTTAGCTTTGGGTTCAATCTTGCGGTGTCCTTTCCCAGTGACAGCAGGGGCAGCAAGGCACGTATTGTATTGTTGTCGTCGAATATAAAAAGATGGGGTTTATGTCATATTGCTTGAGTTTATCCCTCTACATCATGTCATCTTACTTAATGCGTTACTCTGTTCTTCATGAACTTAATACTCTAGATGCAGGTAGGAGTCGGTCGATGTGTGGAGTAATAGTAGTAGATGCAGAATCATTTCGATCTACTTGTCACGGTCATGATGCCTATATACATGATCATGCCTAGATATTCTCATAACTATGTACTTTTGTATCAATTGCTCGACAGTAATTTGTTCACCCACCATAATAATTATGTTATCTTGAGAGAAGCCACTAGTGAAATTATGGCCCCGGGGTCTATCTTTTATCATATAAGTTTCCGATCTACTTTTATTTGCATCTTTACTTTTCAATCTATATCATACAAATACCAAAATTATTTATCTTATCTTATTATCTCTATCAGATCTCACTTTCGCAAGTTACCGTGAAGGGATTGACAACCCCTTTATCGCGTTGGTTGCGAGGTTCTTGTTTGTTTGTGTAGGTACGACGGACTTCTGTGGAGCCTCCTACTGGATTGATACCTTGGTTCTCAAAACTTAGGGAAATACTTACGCTACTTTGCTGCATCACCCTTTCCTCTTCAAGGGAAAACCAACGCAGTGCTCAAGAGGTAGCAAGAAGGGTTTCTGGCGCCGTTGCTGGGGAGGTCTTCGCTCAAGTCAAGACATACCAATAACCCATCACAAACTCATCTCCCTTGCATTACATTATTTTCCATTTGCCTCTCGTTTTCCTCCCCCACTTCACCCTTGCCGTTTAATTCGTCCTCTCTTTTCTGTTCGCCTCTCCTTTTCTCTTGCCTCTTGTGTGATCGTGTGTTAGATCGTTTATCTTGTTGTCATGGCTAGTCCTCCTATCATCATTATTACTCCCGAGCATGAAGTTCTCAATTTTAAACAAAGGGGGGAGAAAATCTAAAAGATACTTGGCATAGAATTTGCAATGCTCAAAATAGATCTACTAGGAAGCTTTCTACTTCCATTTTCTTCGCAATTTTTGTGTAGGCATTACCCCTTGCAATAGATGCAATCTTGATACCATTACCGGAGGGAATTTCTTGGGTAGCCATACTTTTGATGCTTATAATGCTATGTTAGATTTGTTTGGTCCACCCCCTATTTTGGTTAATGAAACTGTTTTAACTTTGGAACATGGGATGCAAAGGCTTGAAATTATTGAAAATGAAATTGCCACTGTTGAGTTAATTGAAAATTTGGATAAAAAGATCCACAACCAAATTACCCAATATGGATCTAGGGTTGGAGTTACTTTGAAATTTTTTAAAGAGAAAGAACCTATAGTTAACGAATAAATAGATCTAGATTCTACAAGAATCGGTAAACTTGAGGATATTATTACCAACTTAGGGTCTGCCTTTTCATCCATGAAAAATACTCTAACTCCCCCTACCAAAATTGCCAAATTTATGTATGTTCCTAAAAATAAGGGTGAATCTTCTAGTAAGGAAAATGCGGATCTCAAATCAATAGGTGTTCATCCCAATTTTCTTGCTATCACTAAGGAACCTTTTGCCACAAATGAATTTCTTGATTTCTTGCCTAGGAGTTTAATCGTTGCTAAAAAGAAAGAAACTCCTAAGGGTTACAAGTGCTCTATTGAATAATTGAATACCAAAGATGGCAATACTTAGATCTATTCTCGCTTTTATGCCTAGCTAGGGGCGTTAAACGATAGCACTTGTTGGGAGGCAACCCAATTTTTATTTTTGTTCCTTGCTTTTTTCTTCTGCTTAGTAATAACTAATTCATCTAGCCTATGTTTAGATTTGGTTTTATGTTTTAATAAGTGTTTGTGCCAAGTAGAACCTATAGGATCATCTTGGGTGAAAGCTAATTTGATTTTGCTGAAAAACAGAAACTTTTGCACGCACGAGAATAATTGTAATAAATCATCAAAATGTGATTTTAAGTTGATTCGTTTTGCAGTAGATCAATAGACAAATTTCCTAGGACTTCCTATTTTTGTAGGATTTTTAGAGTTCCATAAGTATTCGAAAGTTACAGATTGCTACAGACTGATCTGTTTTTGACAGATTCTGTTTTTCATGTGTTGTTTGCTTATTTTGATGCATCTATGGCTAGTATCGGGGGGTATGAACCATGGAGAAGCTAGAATACAGTAGGTTTAACACCAATGTAAATAAAGAATGAGTTCATTACAGTACCTTATGTGGTGGTTTTTCTTTCTTGCACTAACGGAGCTCATGAGATTTCCTGTTGAGTTTTGTGTTGTGAAGTTTTCAACTTTTGGGTAAAGATTTGATGGACTATGGAATAAGGGGTGGCAAGAGACTAAGCTTGGAGATGCCCATGGCACCGCAAGATAATCCAAGTACAACCAAAATCCTAAGCTTGGGGATGCCCCGGAAGGCATCTCCTCTTTCGTCTTCATCTATCGGTAACTTTACTTGGAGCTATATTTTTATTTACCACATGATATGTGTTTTGCTTGGAGCGTCTTGTATGATATGAGTCTTTGCCTTTTAGTTTAAAACAATCATCCTTTCTGTACACACCTTTTGGGAGACACACACATGATTTGGAATTTATTAGAATACTCTATGTGCTTCACTTATATTTTTTGAGCTAGATAGTTTTGCTCTAGTGCTTCACTTATACTTTTTAGAGCACGACGGTGGTTTTATTTTGTAGAAATTATTGATCTCTCATGCTTCACTTATATTATTTTGAGAGTCTTTTAGAACAGCATGGTATTTTCTATGGTTATAAAATTGGTCCTAGAACGATGGGCATCCAAGTTGGGTATAATAAAAACTATCATAGGAAGTGAATTGGATTCTATGATCAATTTGATGCTTGATAATCGTTTTGAGATATAAAGGTGGTAATATCGAAGTCATTCTAGTTGGGTAATTATGAAATTGAAGAATACTTGTGTTGAAGTTGGCAAGTCCTGTAGCATGCACGTATGGTAAAAGTTGTATAACAAATTTATTGCATGGGGTGCTCTTTTGATTGTCTTCCTTATGTGTGGAGGTCGGGGCGCGCGATGGTTAACTCCTACCAACCTCCCCCCTAGGAGCATGCGTAGTAGTACTTTGCTTCGAGGGCTAATAAAACTTTTGCAATAAGTATATGAGTTCCTTATGACTAATGTGAGTCCATGGATTATGCGCACTCTTACCCTTCCATCATTGCTAGCCTCTTCGGTACCGTGCATTGCCCTTTCTCACCTTGAGAGTTGGTGCAAACTTCGTCGGTGCATCCAAACCCCGTGATACAATACGCTCTATCACACATAAACCTCCTTATATCTTCCTCAAAACAGCCACCATACCTACCTATTATGGCATTTCCATAGCCATTCCGAGATATATTGCTATGCAACTTTCCACCGTTCCGTTTATCATGACACGCATCATCATTGTCATATTGCCTTGCATGATCATGTAGTTGACATCGTATTTGTGGCAAAGCCACCATGCATAATTTTTATACATGTCACTCTTGATTCATTGCCCATCCCGGTACGCCGCCGGAGGCATTCATATAGAGTCATATCTTGTTCTAGTATCGAGTTGTAATTCATGAGTTGTAAATAAATATAAGTGTGATGATCATCATTATTAGAGCATTGTCCCTTATAAAAAAAGGAAGGCCAAATAAAAAAAAGGCCAAATAAAAAAAGAAAGGCCAATAAAAAAAGAGGGGGACAATGTTACTATCCTTTTCCACACTTGTGCTTCAAAGTAGCACCATGTTCTTCATATAGAGAGTCTCTTATGTTGTCACTTTCATATACTAGTGGGAATTTTTCATTATAGAACTTGCCTTGTATATTCCAACGATGGGCTTCCTCAAAATTCCCTAGGTATTCGTGAGCTAGCAAGTCGGATGCACACCCACTTAGTTTCTTTTTGTTGAGCTTTCATACATTTATAGCTCTAGTGCATCCGTTGCATGGCAATCCCTACTCCTCATGTTGACATCAATTAATGGTCATCTCCATAGCCCATTGATTTGCCTCGTCAATGTGAGACTTTCTCCTTTTTTGTCTTCTCCACACAACCTCCATCATACTATTCTATTCCACCCATCATGCTATATCCATGGCTTACGCTCATGTATTGTGTGAGAGTTGAAAAAAGCTGAAGCGCATTAAAAAGTATGAGCCAATTGCTTGGCTGAAATCGGGATTGTGCATGATGGGAGTATTTTGTGTGATGAAAATGAAACATAGCCTAACTATATGATTTTGTCGGGATGAACTTTCTTTAGCCATGTTATTTTGAGAAGACATGATTGCTTTGTTAGTATGCTTGAAGTATTACTATTTCTTATGTCAATATGAACTTTTATTTTGAATCATTTGGATCTGAACATTCATGCCACAATAAAGAAAACTACATTGAGAAATATGCTAGGTAGCAGTCCACATCAAAAATTCTGTTTTTATCATTTACCTACTCGAGGACGAGTAGGAATTAAGCTTGGGGATGCTTGATACGTCTCCAACGTATCTATAATTTTTGATTGTTCCATGCTATTATATTACCCGTTTTGGATGTTTATGGACTTTACTTTACACTTTTATATCATTTTTGGGACTAACCTACTAACCAGAGGCCCTGCCCGAATTGCCGTTTTTTTGCCTATTTCGGTGTTCCGAAGAAAAGGAATATCAAACGGAGTCCAAATGGAATGAAACCTTCGGGGGCAATCTTTTTGGAACGAACGCAATCCAGGAGACTTGGAGTGGACACCAAGAAGCAGCCGAGGCAGTCACGAGGTAGGAGGGCACGCCCCCCACCGTCATGGGCCCCTCATGGCTCCCCTGACCTACCTCCTTCGCCTATATATACCTCCATACCCTGAAAACATCCAGGAGCACCACGAAAAACTATTTCCATTGTCGCAACCTTCTGTATCCACGAGATCCCATCTTGGAGCCTTCGCCGGCGCTCCGTCGGAGGGGGAATCGACCATGGAGGGCTTCTACATCAACACCATAGCCTCTCCGATGAGTTGTGAGTAGTTTACCACAGACCTTCGGGTCCATAGTTATTATCTAGATGGCTTCTTCTCTCTCTTTGAATCTCAATACAAAGTTCTCCTCGATCTTCTTGGAGATCTATTCGATGTAACTCTTTTTGCGGTGTGTTTGTCGAGATCCAATGAATTGTGGGTTTATGATCAAGTTTATCTATGAGAAATATTTGAATTTCCTCTGAATTCTTTTATGTATGATTGGTTATCTTTGCAAGTCTATTTGAATTATCAGTTTGGTTTGGCCTGCTAGATTGATCTTTCTTGCAATGGGAGAAGTGCTTAGCTTTGGGTTCAATCTTGTGGTGTCCTTTTTCAGAGACAGTAGGGGCAGCAAGGCATGTATTGTATTGTTGCCATCGAGGATAAAAAGATGGGGTTTATATCATATTGCTTGAGTTTATCCCTCTACATCATGTCATCTTACTTAATGTGTTACTTTGTTCTTCATGAACTTAATACTCTAGATGCAGGCAGGAGTTGGTCGATGTGTGGAGTAATAGTAGTAGATCCAGAATCATTTCGATCTACTTGTCGCGGACATGATGCCTATATACATGATCATGCCTAGATATTCTCATAACTATGTACTTTTCTATCAATTGCTCGATAGTAATTTGTTCACCCACCGTAATAATTATGCTATCTTGAGAGAAGCCACTAGTGAAACCTATGGCCCCCGGGTCTATCTTTTATCATATAAGTTTCCGATCTACTTTTATTTGCATCTTTACTTTTTAATCTATATCATAAAAATACCAAAAATATTTATCTTATCTTATTATCTCTATCATATCTCACTTTCGCAAGTTACTGTGAAGGGATTGACAACCCCTTTAGCATGTTGGTTGCGAGGTTCTTATTTGTTTGTGTAGGTACGAGGTACTTCTGTGGAGCCTCCTACTGGATTGAGCTATTTTTTTTAAAATAATACATTTTTTAATTATTTTTCATAAATATTACGCTGGATAAAGAAATTTCAAAAATAATACACCATCGGCCCGCTGCAGGCCGACTGGGCCTAGTCGGCCCACAGCAGGCCGATTGGATTCCAGTCGGCCTACAGCTGGCCGACTGGCCCCTGTCGGCCCACTGTGGGCTGATTGGGTCCTGTCGGCCCTATGTGGGCCAACTGGAGCTAATTGGCTCGCTGTGGGCTAATTGTTTTTGCAAAAAAAAGTAGCCATAAAAAATACATGTTTAAAAAAATGTTAATCATGTAATTAAAAAATGTTAAACGTGTATAAAAAATGTTCCTAATGTATACAAAAAATGTACAATATATATGCAAAAAAGTTTTCATAAAAAAATATTTTAAAAAGTGTTAAGCATGTATTAAAAAATTGTTAAATGTGTGTATAAAAAATGTTCCTTATTTATACAAAAAATATAGAATGTGTATGAAAAAAAGTTGACACCAAAAAAATATGTTTGAAAAAAACAATCTGAGTCGTGTGTTTTGATGCCCCCTGCTGCACGCATGATCTGAGTCGTGTGTTTTGATTGGCCAGGACCGAAACCCCATGGATCGTACGTCTGCACCATTGGATGCTCCTAGGTCGAACGGCAATCCTCATTCCTCTCGACAACACATGCAGTATATGGGTAAGCATTGTGCGCATGCGTCGTGCTAGCTCACTGATACGTCTCCATCATATCTACTTTTCCAAACTCTTTTGCCCTTGTTTTGGACTCTAATTTGCATGATTTGAATGGGACTAACCCGGACTGACGCTGTTTTCAGCAGAATTGCCATGGTTTTATTTTTGTGCAGAAATAAAAGTTCTCAGAATGACCTAAAACTTTATGGAGATCATTTTTGGAATAAATAAAAATATTGGCGAAAGAATCAACCAAAGGGGGACCACGCCCTATCCACATGGGTGGAGGGCGCGCCCACCCCCCTAGGGCGCACCCTCTAGTCTTGTGGGCCACCTGGACCTCCACCGACCTCAACTCCAACTCCGTATATTCACGTTCGGGGAGAAAAAACCCAAAGAGAAGGATTCAAAGCGTTTTACTATATGGAGCCGCTGCCACCTCCTGTTCTTCCTCAAGAGGGCAGATCTGGAGTCCGTTCGGGGCTCCGGGGAGGGGAAATCATCTCCGCCGTCATCATCAACCATCCTCCATCACCAATTTCATGATGCTCACCGTCGTGCGTGAGTAATTCTATCGTAGGCTTGCTGGACGGTGATGGGTTGGATGTGATTTACCATGTAATCGAGTTAGTTTTGTTAGGGTTTGATCCCTAGTATCCACTATGTTCTAAGATTGATGTTGCTATGACTTTGCTATGCTTAATGCTTGTCACTAGGGCCCGAGTGCCATGATTTTAGATCTGAACCCTTTATGTTTTCATGAATATATTTGTGTTCTTGATCCTATCTTGCAAGTTATAGTCACCTACTACGTGTTATGATCCGGCAACCCCGGAGTGACAATAGTCGGGACACTTCCCGGTGATGACCGTAGTTTGAGGAGTTCATGTATTCACTAAGTGCAATGATCACACCTTAGTACTCTTTGGGTATTAATCACATGGCAATGTGAACTAGACTATTGACTCTAGTAAACTCTTCGGGTGTTAGTCACATGGCGATGTGAACTATGGGTGTTAATCGCATAGCGACGTGAACTAGATTATTGACTCTAGTGCAAGTGGGGGACTGAAGAAAATATGACCTAGAGGCAATAATAAAGTTGTTATTTTATATTTCCTTATTAATGATAAATGTTTATTATTCATTCTAGAATTTTATTAACCAGAAACTTGATACATGTGTGAATACATAGACAAAACACTGTGTCCCTAGTATGCCTCTACTTGACTAGCTCGTAATCAAAGATGGTTAAGTTTCCAAGCCATAGACATGTGTTGTCGTTTGATGAACGGGATCACATCATTAGGAGAATGATGTGATGGACAAGACCCATTCATTATCTTAGCATTTTGATCGTTCAGTTTTATTGCTACTGCTTTCTTCATGTCAAATACATATTCCTTCGACTATGAGATTATGCAACTCCCGGATACCGGAGGAATGCCTTGTGTGCTATCAAATGTCACAACATAACTAGGTGGTTACAAAGATGCTCTACAGGTATCTCTAAAGGTGTTTGTTGGGTCGGCATAGATCGAGATTAGGATTTGTCACTCCGAGTATCGAAGAGGTATCTTTGGGCCCTCTCAGTAATGCACATCATAAGAAGCCTTGCAAGCAAAGTGAATAATGAGTTAGTTGCAGGATAATGCATTATGGAACGAGTAAAGAGACTTGCCGGTAACGTGATTGAACTAGGTATGAAGATACCGACGATCGAATCTCGGGCAAGTAACATACCGATGACAAAGGGAATAACATATGTTATCATAAAGGTTCGAATGATAAAGATCTTCGTAGAATATGTGGGAGCCAATATGAGCATTCAGGTTCCGCTATTGGTTATTGACCGGAGAGGTCTCTCGGTCATGTATACATAGTTCTCAAACCCGTAGGGTCCGCACGCTTAACATTCGATGATGATTTGTATTATATGAGTTATGTGATTTGGTGACAGAATGTTGTTTGGAGTCCCGGATGAGAGCCTAGACATGACGAGGAGTCTCTAAATGGTCGAGAGGTAAAGATTGATATATAGGACGATAGTATTCGGACACCAGAAGTGTTCCGGGGTACCTAGTACGTATCGGGTCACCCAAAAGGGGTTCCGGGCACCCCCGACAAAAATATGGGCCTTATTGGGCCAAGAGGGGAAACATAGCAGCCAGTAGGGGCTGTTGCACCCCCGTATGGGCTGCACCTTTGGGAAAGGAAAGGAGAGAAGAGAGAAGGAAGGGGAGGGATTCAGCCTCCCCCTTCCTTCCCTCATCCCTCCTCTTTCCATCCCCCTCCGGTGGATATGGTAAGGGGGAGGCCGAATTTGGGAGGCGCCCAAGTAGGATTCCTCCTACTTGGGGCGCCCCCTTGGCTGCCTCTCCTCCCCTCCAACCTATATATATGTGGGGGGCACCGCTAGAACACACAACATTGATTCCTAGCCGTGTGCGGCGCCCCCTCCACAGTTTACGCCTCCCGTCATATACACGTAGTGCTTAGGCGAAGTCCTGCGTGGATCACTTCACCATCACCGTCACCATGCCATCATGCTGACGCAACTCTCCCTCGACACTTTGCTGGATCAAGAGTTCGAGGGACATCATCAAGCTGAACATGTGTAGAACTCGGAGGTGCCATACGTTCGGTACTTGATCGGTCGGAACGAGAAGAAGTTCGACTACATCAACCGCATTGTCAAACGCTTCCGTTTTTGGTGTACGATGGTACATAGACACACTCTCCCCCTCTCGTTGCTATGCATCTACTGGATAGATCTTGCATGAGCGTAGGATTTTTTTTTGAAATTGCATGCTACGTTTCCCAACAGTGGCATCCGAGCCAGGTCTATGCGTAGATGATATGCACGAGTTGAACACAAAGAGTTGTGGGCGGTTATCATCATACTGCTTACCACCAATGTCTTATTTTGATTCGGCGGTATTGTTAGATGAAGCGGCCTGGACCAACCTCATTCATGAGACCGGTTCCACAGACAGACATGCAACTAGTTTTGCATATTGAAGGATAGAACAACAAACATGATAAATCACCATTGTGGTTTTGTGCCATAGGTAAGAACAGTTCTTGCTAGAAGCCCGTAGCATCCACATAAAACTTGCAACAACAAAGTAGAGGACATCTAACTTGTTTTTGCAGGGCATGTTGTGATGTGATATGGTCAAGACATGATGTGATATACGTTGTTGTATGAGATGATCATGTTTTGTAAAAGTTATCGGCAACTGGCAGGAGCCTTATGGTTGTCGCTTTATTGTATGAAATACAAACGCCATGTGATTGCTTTACTTTATCACTAAGCGGTAGCGATAGTTGTAGAAGCAATAGTTGGCGAGACAACCATGATGCTATGATGGAGATCAAGGTGTCGAGCCGGTGACGATGGAGATCATGACGTTGCTTTGCAGATGGAGATCAAAAGCGCAAGATGAGGATGGCCATATCATGTCACATATTTTGATTGCATGTGATGTTTATCTTTATGCATCTTATTTTGCTTAGTAGGGCGATAGCATTATAAGATGATCCCTTTACTAAATTTCAAGGTATAAGTGTTCTCCCTGAGTATGCACCATTGCGAAAGTTCTTTGTGCTGAGACACCATGTGATGATCAGGTGTGATAGGCTCTACGTTCACATACAATGGGTGCAAGCCAGTTTTGCACATTCGGAATACTCGGATTAAACTTGATGAGCCTAGCATGTACAAACATGGCCTCGAAACACTAGAGACCGAAAGGTCGAACGTGAATCATATAGTAGATATGATCAACATAGAGATGTTCACCATTGATGACTACTCCATCTCACGTGATGATCGGACATGGTTTAGTTGATTTAGATCATGTATCATTTAGATGACTTGAGGGATGTCTATCTAAGTGGGAGTTCTTAAGTAATATGATTAATTGAACTTAAATTTATCATGAACTTAGTCCTGATAGTATTTGCAAATTATGTTGTGGATCAATAGCTCGCGTTGTAGCTCCCTTATTTTTTGATATGTTCCTAGAGAAAACTAAGTTGAAAGATGATACTAGCAATCATGCAGACTGGGTCCGTGATCTGAGGATTATCCTTATTGATGCACAGAAGAATTATGTCCTTAATGCACCGCTAGGTGACAGACCTACACTACAAAAAATACACTTCCGTGATGATACGTGTTTATCATAGTAGGTTACATTTTTTGTCATGCATGTACATCCATGATGATTTTATGACAGAATCAAGATAGTCATACCTGTGTCGTCGTAGAAGTGTTCCATAATATTATCAAAATTATCATCACGGAAGTGTCCACTTCCATGACGATAAATCGCGCGTCATGGAAGTGCTTTCGTCAAGGGTGACCGACACATGGCATCCACCGTAACGGGTCGCTGTTAAGCTACCGGGTCCGGTTTTGGATCCGATAACCCGCTAACAGCCACGACCAATGGGGATTTTCCACGTGTAAATTTCTCATTGGCCGGAGGAACCACGTGTCGGCTCACCGTTGGGATAGATGTCATCCACTCATTGGACCGAAGGCGCCTATGATACGTCGACACGTGGCACAGCCCAACAGAGGCCCATATAGTTTAAAAAGGCTGGCCCAGTCAAAGGCTCATAGTATTTACTCAGGTACTAGTGGGCCAGCCCAATAACGACATGTTTAAACATGGACCATTTACGGCCCGTAGCCAGATCTGGCCCATTAATTGTTTGCCAAATATTTGGGCCCAATTACGGGCCGTTAGAGGCCCGATGTAGACATGGGCCCATTTCAGCCCGTTGTGTCTTTCAGCCTAGGAATGGCCCATGCTGCCCATGGGCCATATATGGTCCAACGCGACATCTGGCCCTCTAACGGCCCGTGATAAAGGTGGCAACAATTCAGTCCAACATGACTTTGGGCCTGTTGAAAGCCTGTCGTATAATTCGGCTCGTTGATGCATCTACAAAGCTTTCGGCCTGTTAAAGGCCCATGATATCAGTGGGCCAACTAAGACCCAAGATATGTTTCGGCCTGGTAATGGCCCGTTATATAATTGGGCCAAAAAAGGCCCGGTCTACATTTTAGCCTGTTGAAGGCCCGTCGACGACTAGTGAAAATTGAGGCCCAACATGCATTTCGGCGGGCTAAAGGTCCATGGTTACTTGTGGGCCATAACAGACCAACACAATATTCAGCTTGTTGATGGCCCAAAGCTACATGGGCCCAACTAAACTTTGGGTCCACTAAAAGCCCAACTAAACTGTGGGCCGAATGTAAGCCCGTGTAAGTTGTGGGCCTGGCGCAAAGTGTGAAGGCCCCAATGGCCTTTCAGGCCCAAGAAAGTTGCAGGCCAGCCCAATTGTGGCTCGCTAAAAAGCAGGCCAGTTAGAGGCGAATGTTGTTTCGGCCCGGTCGACTACATCAAATTTTCTCCATTTTTTTCATATAGCGAATGATGGCAGGAACTAGTAGGAATTAAGAACAAACCTACTCTATACAATAAAGAAATTACATAATAGTAACTTAGAATAAACCTACACTATACAATAAAGGATTTATGGTATATTACATCCATTGGGCATCGAAGTTCGCCACCAGTGATCATAAAGCGCAACGAAGAAGCAGATTACAAAAACTGGGCGCCATTTCAGTGTAACACAGTTCAAGAAAGGTTAGCCTTGCATGCAAACTATTGCGCATGTTGCTGAGAAAGGCTGTGAGACCGTCCTAGCATGTCGGTCATAGCTTCTAGGTGTAGCTGTTTAGCAATGAGGTTCTCATTGGTGTTCTCCGCAATCTTTCTTAGATATAGGACTTCAAGTCGAAGTTGAGTTGCAGAATGCCTTTCTACTAGAACTTGGGACTGAAGAAGTCAAACTGATTCAGACAACGAATTATGTGAGCTTGTCTGACTGCTAGTCTCAAGTAACTTGAACACTGCATCAAGACAAGACTTTGGGGTTGTCTCGCTTTCTTCAAGATGTTTTGCCTTCTTTGCTGCAATATATGTTGTGTTTATCTCACAGCCTTGAGCAAACTTGTGCATGCCATCAGGCATCTCACCCTGAAACAAACAGAGAGATGACAGGTTTTGCATGTGTATAAACAAAGATGATAACTGTGTTATTAATTCCATCCAGTTTCAAATTAGAAAATAAAGAGTAAGTTCAAAATATCAAAAGCATAATTTGGCATTGTTCATAATGCGGGGAGCTTCACCACACTATTGGATTACCGTGTCAACATAACAAGCATAGATGAAGGGCAAAGACAATTATTGTGTCTATTTTGGTTAATGTGCATGGCATGTTGTTCATATCATCAACCACATCAGTAAGGTAAAATAGGAGATGACAAGGTGCAAACGTGGGCTGCTTCACCACACACTAGATTATAGATCCACAAAACAAGCATACATATCAGGAGTATTGAGTAATGTGCATGGTATGAATAAGGAATTTGGTTTTACAAGTAAAAATTGGAACTTACGGTAGTTGCGAACATGCATTTCGATAGAAACAACAAACTAAACAGCAGTTAACGATAGGGAGTATGAGCAAATTAAACAGCAGTTGACGATAAAGGCTTTAGAAGGACTGACTTACACTAATAGTTAACACTGGCTTTATAATGCCCTTCTCCATGTAAAGGGAAGGATAACTCAAGAATTCTAGCACAAAATCTTCTTCATAAGCATTGCATGTACTCTACATTTTGTAGAGAGTAATTATAGATATGATAATACTCGAAGGGATAGAGGATAATGAAGATAAGATGCAGATTGATGCTACATAATCAACTACCAATCCCTGGAAGTACAAGTGTTACAGGACAAAATGTACTGACAAGAGCAATGGGCTACACTTCTGCACTGGCATTGTCTGTGTATTCAACTTTTTGGTAAGATTAAATATAGATCTGATATTTTTTACTAAATGGTGGGCGAGGGAGATAAGATGTAGAATGATACACAATGAACCAATCCCTCTTCCCATAATATAAGTGTTTTGAACACTAGTGTATTGTACAAAACATTCTTATATTATGGGACGGAGGGAGTAGCTGTTAATGTAAGTACAGTGATAGACGACGTTCAGTCCTTACAAGAGGATTGCAGAGCTAAACCTCTTCAAAAGCATTGGGTTGATTCTAAATTTATGTAAGAGTCCATACAGATCTTATAATGTCCACCAAATGGACGATAACAAGGCTAACATGTGCAGTGATGCTACATAATAAACCAGCTATGAAAGTAAGTATGGTAATACTGGGCAAGAGGTACTTACAAGAGCAATACAGTGTGTAGTATAATTGCGAGATTCTGTGGTCCCTTGAGAATGAATGTTCTTCTGCAAACAGTTTTCGTACAAGTGAGACATTAAGGCACATGCAGAAATGTAGTTCAAATTGTGATGTGATATCATAGACAGTACCTTACGCTGCAGACGAGACCAAAGTGTAACAAGATTATTCCAGTCACTGTCTGATAAATGTAGCACCGGAGACTTTACAGAAATTTCATTTAGAGGCTTGCCGTCGAAGTGCGCTTGCCTCAGGTAGGAATGATACTTCATCAACGAGTTCTTGAAAAGCACAACCAACCCTTGCTTATCTTGACAATCCAGTTTGGTCCTTGCCTATTTAAAAGAATGGAATCTTGTGTCTTCTGTCAGCAGAAACATATGCAGTAATTACCATGAATAACATTAGTACATTACTTACGCATAACTTGTGAGGGAATTTTGGAAATTGTTCTTTGTCTGTGGTATAATCTTTCCATGAAGGAAAGATGCACACAAAGTTCCTAACAACAGTATAAGCTTCGTCTTGTAAACTGGGAAGAAGTGGAACATGAGTCCTATTTGCTGCAATTGGGGCTCTCTCTCATTCGAAAAGGGATTTGGCAACTGGATTTTGTGTACTGGTAGACAGTAATTTCCATCTCCCAAACACTGGCTTTGGGTAGCCAACGTGGGAGTGGACATTTTGCCGCTTCTTTCAAATTTTGGGACAATAAGCATCCACGTTTACCCTGGCAACTAAATTCGAATCCATTCTGTATTCCTAGACGAATATTTATAAATCATTCTATGCGTTTTTATATATCTTCAAAAGCACGACAAAAATGTATTCCACTATCATTTATGAATATCATTTACAAAACCGATACTCGAATTCAGAAGCTAGAATCCAGTTTAAGGTGAATTCAAATATTTGAAACCACTTTATGTCCATCTCAAGTGTCACACACATCATAATGTGTACTCCCATTTAGATATGTACACAAGCGATGTCTCAAGATTCAAAATATCGAGTCAATCAACCAATAATTTACAAAACTAACAGACATATATAAACACTTATAGAGTATATGGATCAATAATATCAACTAACATACATAAGCCAGGTCGCTATACTTTTTTTGCTACAAGAGCATTCTTTTTTTAGCGAAGCTAGTACATCATCTTGGCCCTTTCAGATGCATGCCACTTAAGGACCATTTATATTACTATTATTGCTGAATGCACATTCATCCCGATTCGCATATTTGTAGGTCTGGCACAATAATCAAAATGAAGTGTCTCGGAGTCTTATCAATTAATACAGGCTTGTGCTAAAAAAATACAACCCAAAAAACAAAAAACAATTATTACATGATCTCTAAAACAAATGGTTTGATCGATTACATGAACAAACAACGCAAAGGCTATTCAACGATGGAAAGAACATTTCACCCATGATTTACCAAGTGGGAATTTAATTTCCTTTTTTTCCTTCAGGACCTTAACAATGCGGTCAGTCTCAGCTTGCTTCGTTTTGAAATCCACCAAATATTTAATGGTTGTCTTGAGCACTGCTTTTGATTGTGTTGTTTGCTTCCTCAACATGTCAACTTCATCTCTAAGTGCAGAAGCAGAACCTCTTTCTACCAATAGTGTAGCCTCTAGAGCATCAGTAGTTGGCAATTCATGATGCATGATTGGGTCGGTGCAACTGTTGTGGGATGATACAACATCCATGGGGACCTCGCTCTTTGATCTTGGGCTAACATGTTTTACCATTAAAGTTCCAATTGGATTCCGAAAAGTTGAAGTTAGCAAAACATCTCAACTGGGAGTTATAACAGCAAACCAGTTAAACAAACAAGGTATTAAAGAGTTTCAATTGGATGCTGAAAAGTAATTATTAACATCATTGTAACCGGTTGCAACAGCAAGGCAGTTAAACAAACAAGTTTTGCAAAAGGTACCTGTAGTGGCATTGGAGTTTCTCTTGGATCCTGAAAAGTTGAGTAGCCAGTAGCGTGATTAGAGCAACCGGTTGCAGCAGCAAACCTATTACATAAATATATTTTCGAAAATATACCTGTTGTGCAATTGGACTTCCAATTGGATACTGGAAACTTGAAGTTGGTAAGATGATTACAACAACAAGTTACAACAGCAAACCAGGTAAACAAGGAAGTTTCTGACAACATACCTGTTGTGCCAACAAAGTTCCAGTTGGATCCTGCAAACTTGAATGTTAGCAATCATAAATAAAGTGTTGCAAGAGCCATAGGAAACTAACATCAAACTAGTAAAACTAACCAGTTTTGGCAACGTATTTAATTACACATGAACTAGTAAAACTAACAAGTTCTTCGCAAAGTATTAAAGTAACAAGTCGGTACCATTTACCAGCAACACAGACATCTGTAAATTTCTTTGATGTAAGCAAAATGATTCCAACACACACACAACACACACACACACACACACACACACACACATATATATATATAAGTTAAAAAGATAGTGTCCTTCATATAAACTTGACAGTTGTCTATCTATGAACATGCAAACATTTAACATTACTAGTGCTACAAGTGATAAGAGCAAACCATTTAAACAAACAGGGCATCAGAACGTAAATTACATGTGAATTCTGCTGCACCCTAGAAGTACATATGACCAGCTATCTACGTGCTTAAGTAGCTATTTAAGTTCAGGCAAACAGGTAATTCTTAACAGTAAATATCAAACTCATAGATAGGCACAGTCTATAATATGATTAACAGGCTATGGCATTTTGTAATCAGTAGCAAACTAAATTAAGCCAAGCAACATAATTGAATAATTTTGCAATAAGTGGCTAACTAAAATTTCGAGAAGCAGGTAACTGAACTTACGCTACCTTTTTGTACAGGCACACTGCAACTTCTTTTTTGCTTACAAGGTTCTATAAAGGAGTCCATGGCATCAATTGCTTCGATATGCAGTCCCAATACTTCTTCCTCCCACACTGCATTGGTAAGTCCAATGGTTAATCTGATAAGATGGTGTGTCTCTGATATGTTATATGAGGACGGATTGTCAGACTAGTTGTAGCCACACACACATCACACTGACTTTTATCTGTATATTTCATGCAATTACATTTGGCATATCAAGATCTAAGTAATCTACAATAGGATGAAAAGACTGGCATCCTTCACATTATTGGCGAACTCAGTTCATAGAAACAAGCAATTCAACCATTCTGTGGCTAAATCAAAAGCGCCACTGGAAAATTTTCACTACCCCAGTCATACACACAAAAAGGGGCGACGCCACTGTAGGGGCTGGTATGAGCGGCCGCCTCGGGTGGCTAGAAAGTGTGCACCTAGTTTGAGTCATCCAGGTTGGCCCAAGCTAGTTTTGTTCGTCCCAACGCACGAGCAGGCAATGTAAAAAATGAAGAAAAATGTTTCAATTTGGATGGGCCAATAACGTAAGTGCAAGGCAGGCCCTATAGCAGGCTTGCAGCCCAAACGAGCGCCTCCCATATCGATCAACAACAGGAAAAATCCCATTTCGGTCGCTCCAGCCTCCAGTCTGGTTTGCTCCTAACCTAGCCACCGCTGGACAGACCGACACAACACTTCCTCACGCCCTCGTTGGACGCCGGTCGCTGGGCTTCAAGTGAATGGAAGGACAAGAAGATGAAGATCCAACCCTAGGTGTAGCCTGCATGGGAGGCGGCGGCGGCAGCACGGGCATGGCATCGAGCTTGCGCAAACGGACAGTCGCAGCTTGCAAGAGTAGCATGCGCAACGAGCAGGTACATCACATCCCTAATTATATCTAATTCAACTGTTCAATTTCTGTCCAATAGTTAAACCTAACTGTGTTGTAAAACTGCTTGTATGTAGGGAATCTATGAGAAAATAAAACCAATTTCTGCTTATTTTATAACTCCCTCAATCAACACTGAACTGACTGAACCTGATGTATCTAATCAAGTTTCCGGTGAAAATATACAAGCTCATGTTGTTCTTGAGCCTAAAGTGTCTAATGGACAGACTGCTAATGAAGGATTTGATGCAAACATTTTACATGCTCCTGGTGATGAACATATAGTGTCTAATGAGGGATCTAATGCAAGCATTTTTTGCAAGCTCCCCTTGAAGGATTTAGTGTCTAATGATGATCTGCTATGTTGACATAGACATAGAGATTTGCAGGCATTGATGACAAGCAAATTACAGTACATTTTCATGGCTTGAGGAAACGTCGAGGCCATCTGCCAGAAAGTGCCCGTATCATGACAACATAGCATAAATACTTTTCTAATCTGTTGTTTGAACTATTGGCATACTTGTGCGGGATAGATATATTGATATGCATTTTGCGCACTGGTTATAGGTGCAATTACACTTTGATATTTTCAGCCAGAGAACGAATAATTCAAGGAGGTATAGACCATGTTAGTAGTCCTTGTACAGCATGTTGCATTTTGTGTTTTTTGGTGCTTACATCATTTAGTGTTTTATAATCTGAAACTAGTTTGGATCATAAGTTGGTTTTCGAAGTGCATGTAGCTTCACATTTCTCGAGTTATGTTGATTTCCGAAGTGCAAGTGCCTTCATATTTTTTAAGTTAAATTTTCGCCCCTGGTAACTTGAATTCATGGATCCGCCACTGCACACAAATCATACACGCATGCCAGTATAAATTAAATGAAATGCAGGGACTTACGCTAGCTCGTTGTACAGGCTCACTGCAGCTCTGCTTGCCCTTGGGATCTTCCATGTACAAGTCCATGTGACCACTTGCTTGGATGTGCAGGCCTTGTGCTCCTTGCATCCCCCTCTGCATTTTTAACGCGACAAATGGTTGATCAAATAAGAGGAGTCGACCTTGCTGTTGTACCAGAGGACAGGTACTTACAAGGTTATACCAGTGTGCAGGATGTGTACCAGATCCCGTAGCGCCGTCATGCTTCGCTAAAAAATGGTGTTTCTTGTTTCGGATGATATCTCTAGAAGAAATACAAGTAGAAGTCAGAGTTGCATAGGCATGTAAGCTAAGAGAGCAGTGAAAGGATATCTAAACATCGTCGGAACAGTGCACTAGGGAGTGATATGTGGATACCTAGTTCGGGCCGGCATTTGGGCATGCTCGCCTAGCTAGAGTGCGGGTCACTTCAGAGCCGTTGAGGGTGATGCACTGGCATTGGCTGGCCGCGCATGGATGCAGATCTTGAGTGGCAGCGGACCGCTATGATGCGGTGGACGAGACCATTGGTGAAGCCCCAACGTCCTAGGAGGGCAGAGGTACAACGATGTGCTCGACGAAGTAGCCCCGGTGAGGTGAGAGACGGTGTCGGTGAAGCGCACCTGATGCGGTGGAAGTTGGTGTCTGTGAGGCATGTCGGTTGCGACGGCCGACATTGTGAGTGGACCACTAGTGTGGTGGACGAGGGCGTAGATGAGGTCGCTCAGGTGCGGTGGTGAAGAGTGACCGTCGACTTCGTCGTCGTCGTCCAGCACAGAGGTGGGGAAAGAGACGAGACAAGGGGCGATTCGAACTTTGCTTGGGTTGGCGGCGAATTAGGGATTTGAGCGCTCTGGGCACGGAAGGGGACAGTGGAGAAGGGAGATTTTGCAGGGCTGGAATTGGGGCCACCAGATATTTCATTCTGAAACGTGGAAGGGATGGAGGGGGTAGGTGGCTGGGTGCTAGCGTCCATACGACACACGCGACCACCATGACACGACCCTGGTCTGCCTGGTGCGCCTACATTTAAGAATGCAAACGAATCTTCTTCCATTTGCAAACGAACCTATATGTATTACCATGCTCGTGTTTTCCTTGCAAATAATTAGTCATTCGAAACAAGATACTATAAATTAATTAATGAGGAGTTATTTGAATTAGAGTGTGTGTCACATAGCGATCTCCAATTCTAACATGGATTTCACATTTCACGGTATCCACACTACTTTTTAAATACACAAATTCATATGTGTATGATGAACACCATGGTAGTGAGAAAACTTTGGATGGATTCAAACATATGACCTACAAAATAGCACAACAATCGAGCCAATCTCAACTTTCCCAAATCTAGTATGGCACGAATTTGAAATAATTATGGAAGCCATATGCATGGTCCTCAATTCAAATCTTACAATGTACACTAAATTTAAACGTCAATATTAAGTGTCGTACGATCTACATTCAAATGTTGTTTTTAGCCCCACCCCCCCTCGGCACACACGCTACATACTTCCTGTATCAATCAATCTTCCTCTCCTAACCACCTTAGGAAGCTATCGGTTTCCGACACACGTTCATTCTTTATCTCCATGTTTTGATCTCTAACTCTCTCAACTGCACAACCCCCTTTTTCCATTATGTTACCAAATGTATCTACCTCACACACCCGCCATTGCACTCCATGTCGAGCTCTCTCTCTCTCCCTCCCACCCTCTCTCGCTAGATACATGCATTACCTATGCAGACGCCCCTCTCATGCGCATGCATGCACATTGTCTATCTAGGTCACTCTCTCGAGACTGTCTCACTCTTTATTTCGCACGGCGGGCCACACTCGCTCAATCTCGCTGTGACGCCCTCGATTCAATCATACACTAATCATACACGCAAATGTGTACGATCAAGATCAAGGACTCACGGGAAGATATCACAACACAACTCTAGACACAAGTTAAAATAATACAAGCTTTATATTACAAGCCAGGGGCCTCGAGGGCTCGAATACATAAGCTCGAATACACAAGAGTCAGCGGAATCAACAATATCTGAGTACAGACATGAGTTAAACAAGTTTGCCTTAAGAAGGCTAGCACAAAAGCAACATTGATCGAAAAGGCAAGGCCTCCTGCCTGGGAGCCTCCTAACTACTCCTGGTCATCGGCGTCCGTCACGTGGTAGTAGGCACCCTCGGGGTAGTAGCAATCGTCGATGGTGTCGCCTGGCTCCTGGGCTCCACCATCTGGTTGCAGCATCCGAGAAGAATGGAAAGAGGTGGAAAAAAGGGAGCAAAGCAACCGTGAGTACTCATCCAAAGTACTCGCAAGCAAGGATCTACACTACATATGCAACATTATCAAAGGAAGGCTGTATATGTGGACTGGGCTGCAGAAATGCCAGAATCGAGAGAAGGCCTAGTCCTATCGAAGACTAGCATCTTCTGGAAACCACCATCTTGCAGCAAACAGGAGGGAGTAGAGTAGCATAAAGTAAAGTAGTAGTAGTGTTATCAACCTCGGCCAGAGATCCTTTCTCGACTCCCTGCGAGAAAGCAATCCCAGAGCCATACTATCCTGTTATCATCACAATCAAATCCTCATCACCATCCAGTTCTCATCACAAGTATCCAGTTCTAGTTGTATCGATCGGGATACAACTCCAAGTGTCCGTTACCGTAGGACAGGCTATCAATAGATGTTTTCTTCCCAGCAGGGGTGCACCAACTTACCCACCACGCTCGCTTAACTCCGGCCGGACACACTTTCCAGGGTCATGCCCGGCCTCGGCCAAACAATACGCCGCAACCCGACCTAGGCTTAATAGAGAGGCCAGCACGCCGGACTAAACCTATGCCCCCAGGGGTCATGGGCCATCTCCCCGGGAACTCCTGCACGTTGCGAGGGCGGCCGGTGAGCAGACCTAGCTACCTCCTTCAACAAGGCAGGCGCTTACGCAGTCCCGGCCTCAGTCGCTGACGTCTATTAAGCTTCGGCTGATGCATACGACGCAGAACGCCCATACTATGCCCACGTGATGGTTAGTGCTATCAGGCCAGAGGCCCCTCGGATCAAATATCCAAATCGTAGTGGATTAGGAACGCGCGGTAACAAGCAGAGACTCACGAAAGATGTGACCCCGTTGCCCCGTCTCGAGGACTTGCGGCAAGGGCTAGGAATGCCCGGCCACGCCTCGTAATTATCTCGCGGGCACCCTCCAGGTCAACCCGATCTCCACATCACTCGCAATTAAGCACGCGCGGGTACCCCTCAGGGTCGACCCGTCTTTCCAAGTAACAGTGGTAAAAGGCCAAGTAACCGTGTGTCCAAACATCAAGGGGAAAGCCCGAGGAATCACCCCCGGTGAATTCCACTAGATGTAATCATCAAGGTGAACGTAAGAGGAATCACCCCCGAGGTTCACACTTGAGGGGTTGCACGACAGAATCGTATCGGAAGTGGTTAAGGAGGAAATCACCCTCGATGACCACGACCGAATAACTACACTACAGGTTTAACATCAGAAGTGCTAATGAGGTCTCACCCTCGGCACTCGATAGTAACCCAGTAGTGTCGAGCAACTAAGGGGAAGTGATGTGCGGTGTCGGGGCCTGGTCTTCGATCCCGTTGATCGGGTCTTCTGATTATCCAGCGGGGCAGTCGGACAAGGCGGGGGTCACTGATGGATCTCTAACCAACCTATACTAAGCAGTTTAGGATAAGCAGGTAAGGTACAACAGTAGATACAAAAGCAGGCTATGCATCAGAATAGGAGCAAACAATAACAGTAGCAAAATCTAATGCAAGCATGAGAGAATGGAATGGGCGATATCGGGATGATCAAAGGGGGGGGCTTGCCTGGTTGCTCTGGCAAGGAGGGGTCGTTGTCGACGACGTAGTCGATCACCGGGCATCAGCGGCCTCGGGGTCTACCGGAGAGAAGAGGGGGAAGAAACAGTAAATCATAGCAAACAGAGGTAACACTAAGCATGACATGACGATACGTAGCGCTAAGCGTGCTCTAACGCGGTACTACACGTTGCAGACGAAGGGGGGAAACATCCGAGGGTGAATTCCCGACGTTAGGTGGATTCCGAACAAGGAAAAGAGGGGGAAAGTTCCATGTTCAGCATGCTAGGAGCATGTGACAGATGAACGGACCACGTATTCGGATTCGTTGGATTTTTCTGAGCAACTTTCATATAGAAAACAATTTCATCTGAGCTACGGTTTAATTTCTATGAATTTTTAAAGTTTAACAATATTCTGGAATTAACTAAATTAACAAAAATAGAAATATGACATCAGCATGACGTCATAGTGACGTCAACAGTCAACAGGACGGCTGACCGGTCAAAACTGACATGGGGGACCCACCTGTCATAGACAGTGGGTTTAAACAGGGATTAAACTAATCTAAATTTAGTTAGTAAAACTACTGGGCCCACTTGTCAGTGTCTAATTAACTAAACTAATTAGTTTTAATTATTAAAATAGTTTAGTTAGAGGAATAAGCGGCGGGGCCCGCGTGTCAGTGGTTGGGGCCTGCCCAGTCCGCACAGTTGACTAAGTCAAGAGAGTCAACAGGGGGGCCCACGCGGCACCACGTCGGTCGCCAGCGACGGAGCGGCTCCGACGATCAAAGCAACGGCGGCGCCTCGCCGGAGTTGGCCGGAGCCGCGCTACAGGGGGCCTTCGGACCTGCGGCTTGGACCTAAGGGTGCGGCCCGGCGCCGCGCACACGATGGTGACGACGACCGGCCTCGGGGACGACCGGAGTATCGCCGGTGGCGAGTGGAGGCGGTAGCGGCGATCGGGAGCGCATCGGGAAAAGCCTACGGGGTGGTTAAAACGAGCGCCATGACGCGCGTTCGAACGAGGGGAGCCGCACGCATCCAACATCGGTGGTCCCAAGTGCTGGGATGGCCTAGAGCCACGGCAGTGCTGACCGGAGCGGCGCCGGAGTTCGGACGTCGACGGATTCGAGCGTCCAGGGCACGACACGGGTGGCGGAGGGGTGCATTGAGCAGCTAGGAGCTCCAGGAGCTCGGTGGTGGCGCTAGCGCGGCGCTAGGAGCATCAGGGCGACTGCAATGAGTTCAACGACGAAGCTCGTCTCGGCCATGGCGGGCCCAGCCGCTCCGGGCGTGTATGGAAGCAAAAAGAGAGGGGGGAAGTGTAGCTCACAGTGAGCCTGCAGATGTGCTCAGTGGGCTCGGGGAAGGCACGAAGTGGCCGAATTCGACGCCGGCGTTCGTCGGAGTAGAGGAAGAAGAAGAGGTCGCCGCGCTCGCTGTGGGGCTCCTGGCTTGGTCCGGTGGTCGAGGAAGACTTCGCGGGGTACGACGGCGCTCGGGGAATCGTCGGAGAGGGACGGGGACAGCGGTGGCCGCGGTCAGCACGGCGGACGGCGCAGGGCACATCGGCGAGGCAGATCTGGAGGAGGGGGAGCGAGTGTGCGAGGGGATAGGGACTAGCATGAGTGGAGGGGGGAGGCAGGGCAAGTGGGAGGCGAGGGGGCCGAGGCGTCGGGGTGGTGGAGGCCTTATCCTCTCGTTGGGCATCGCCGGTGAGGTGGTTTGATGGCGACCGTGCCCGCGGTCGCTCGAACAGGAAGGCGATCGGGGGAGCGTGGGAGGCTGGGCTGGCCAGCTGGAGTGGGCCAGATGGCTCGGGCCGCTTGGCCATCTGGGCCAAGGCCCAGCGGGGAGGGGGGGCTTCTTTTCATCTTAAAATTAAAATAGAGAGATGAAAAGTTTTTTTTTGCATCCAAGGGATTTAGGAAAAATATGGGACTTGGCCCATAAATTCCTCCACATTTTTAGTATTGCCACAAATAGTTTGGAGGCAAGAGGAATTGTCTAGGAATTTTGGAAATTGGGAATGGCATATTTAAATGCTGCTGGAACAATGATTAATTTCCACGGGCAATTTGGGAATTCCAAAGATGTTGGATTCAACATGACAAATATCTAGGGATTATTTGCCATAGGATGAACTATTTTATTTGCATGAAAGAAGAAGCAAATATTCGACATGCAATTTGAATTTGAATTTGAAGCAGATTTTGGACAAGGGGCATTTTGGCATGATGATCATGATGACATGACCTTCATTAATGAGAGATTACTGTAGTGTGATGCTGGGGATGTTACAAATCTCCTCCACTACAAGAAATCTCGTCCCGAGATTTAAGTGGGGAAGTAAAGAGTAACTTCGGGTGAACTGGCCCTTAATTATATGGTTAATTGTCTGGTGAAAAAAAATGTAGGGAATGTGACAGAAGTATCCCTCGAGTTGAATTTTAAGAAAACGTCGAGAGTAAAATATGAAGGCACAATAAGAAGTTTCAACCGAATGGACAAACGATTGATACCTGAACAGAGTGTGAGAAAGGGGTTCAGAGCAGCGGGAATAGATCATCTCTCGGAAGGTGGCTCGTGACATGATATGAAGCCAAATGCAAGTATATTTTGGAATCAAAGATATACAGAAGAGTTAGATTTCGATCCTGTGGTACTGTGGGTTATGGGCCCACCTTGTGTGTTCAGAGGAGGAAAGGCAGCGACATCTTGCACGGATATGATAGCAAGGCATGTCATAGGATAGCATGTCAGTTATGTTGGCATCAACGTTGGTACCAAGGGCGAGGGACGAAGAGAACCATTTTCCTGCTCGTTGGAACGAGGCGGACCATTAGGCAAAGTTCTTGTCCATCGGTGGTTACCAGAATATCAACAACAATAGTAACAGGGTTTTTCTGTAAGAGTTGTACACCAAGATGTTTATTTAAGCAGAAGAATATTACTGCTTAGATCATATAGATCACAAGAAAGGTTAAACAAAACAATGGAAAGGAAAATGTGATCATCAGATTAAACAGAACATTGGAAAGGAAAATGTGTTTACACACAAGAATTGGGAGTATATCCTTCCCATGGGGAAGCGGAGCAGGATATACATGATATGACAGCAAGTTCAAAAGCATTTAGATAAGGGGGGCGAGGGAAGAATCATGATATTACCCATACAACGGTGTTTGTATAATAGATCAAGAAACATTCGACAATGTGCTTCCAATGTTCTTGTTGATATCCGGAATACCTCAGTCATGCTTCAAGGTAGCATTAACATGGTGTTCCCAGTAGGGGTTGGAGTTGAAGATCACAAGAAATACTCAAAGAACAATTGCAGGAATAGCAAGGAGTCCAAGGTATAACCAAGACATGATCAATCATGTGTTGGAAAGAAGACAAGGGGGTAGTCGATGATAACTCAATTCATCGTAGGTCAAGGATGGTATCTCTCACCACGAATTCAATTGTCATTTCAACAGAAGTCAAAATGTTGATGCTGATCACGACGCCTTTGTCGAGAGGCTCTATGAAGATGCCATCGAGGAGCGATGCCATCAAGCAAAAGGAATGATGAAGCGAAGGCTATTGGAACCATGGATACGACACAAGCTCGGATTCAAGCTTGTTGTTCAAGGTGGAATGATAAGATGATGAAGATCGACGTAAGCTTCGCTCATCGTCGAAAAGTTGTGCTCCAGGAATAAGGACCAGGTAGCACAGTTAAAATTTAGTACGATAATGATATAGCCGATCAGGCTAAGAATGATGTGACGGAGTATCACTCCAATTAAGAATTTACAAGAGGTAGTGCGAAGACACAATATCCTCGAGATAACAGGGGGCAATACTCGAGGTTGATCAGAATAGAGGTTGGACAGATGAAATGATCTGTAGAAGTCAAGTATTTTAACTTGTCCGGGAAATGGAATCAAGGAGAAAATATGACCGGAACCACGATTGCAAAGAATCAATTTACAAATGCAAGATGAGCTTATACCAAGGGAACATTAGATTAAAAGAGAAGCTTACATGCTAAGGTCTACATCGTGTCTATGGGCATGAACACAAAGTTCAAGGTCGACTCCCACTTCTTCAATGCATAACCTTTCATTTACTCCTTCGTTTTCGATGAAGTTGTAGTGTTGAAATGTTATCTGGCAAAACACCAGAAGAGTATGACTCGTGAAAACTCTCGGGTTCACATGGATTAAAGAAGGCATAGGTCCAACCCATAGGGGCATCTTGGGAACATATACCACAAACTCCATGAGTAAAATAACACAAGCTCGAAGGCAGAGCATGGTTGAGAGGGCAGAGGATACAATTTACCAAAGGCAATGTGTATCAGGGGAAGAGTGCACAAAATTTCGAATATGAAGGAAACTGCCGGATAATAATCCAACAAAGGATTCAGCGGTCCTTAATGGATCTGATGTGAGTATCAGTACTCAATCAAAAGAAGGAAGGAATGCAAAGGCATTGGATTATAGAAACATCTGATTAATTCGATGCTTGAGTACAAAGGAGTTATGATTTCAAGTCGAAAGATCAGAAGCAGAGGCTCTGATCAAAAGATGAGTAAGTTGAATAGACTTAAAGGCGCACCCGATAAGATTTAGATTGGGCAAGAACCAGCTCATAACCGGAGCGATGTCAAAGCCGGAAAGAATTTTTCCAAGGATTAATTGATGATTGCGAATATTCGCTCACACGTTGAATCCATAGGAACAGAATGACAACCACAAAGAAGTTTAAAGAATATTGCTAGACATATGGAATTTATCCTAATGCGGGAGAATCAAGAGCAATAGGCTGCAAAGGATTTTCGGAAGATCACATAGTATTTCCAAGTATTTTGGAAAGCATATCAACAACTGGGGTTAAACGGGTTCAGTGAATCATCCGTAGTGCAAAAAGAAGCCGCAAAGCAGAAGGCACAAAGGATTCTCGAAACAACGGAGTACATCTTGTAATAATAGGAGCAACTGGGTATGAAGGTACAAGCGGCAAAGATGTTACTCACGGAGATTATCTGTGGTCAGGAACTGCAAGGCAGTGGGCACAGGGTCTCGAGAAACATCGAGGAGTATCTGCAAAATCTTCTGGCGAAGCAAGCGATCATTGGTAATGTCAGGGCTCTCCGGGAGGAAGCGGGTACAAGAACCTAATGTCAGAGTTAGTAAAATGTTTAACCCGAATAGAAGAGAGATCAGAGTCCCAGAGCATAGACGAGAAATAAAAGATCCTAATACCTCCCAATGGCAACGTGGGCCCGTAAGCCACACAGCCATGTTAGTAAAAGTTTTTGTAGTGACTAGACTCGACTTCGGCCAAGGAGTTGGAAAGGGGGCTACCTACAGGCAGTCGGCTCTGATACCAACTTGTGACGCCCTCGATTCAATCGTACACTAATCATACACGCAAATGTGTACGATCAAGATCAAGGACTCACGGGAAGATATCACAACACAACTCTAGACACAAATTAAAATAATACAAGCTTTATATTACAAGCCAGGGGCCTCGAGGGCTCGAATACATCAGCTTGAATACAAAGAGTCAGCGGAAGCAACAATATCTGAGTACAGACATAAGTTAAACAAGTTTGCCTTAAGAAGGCTAGCACAAAAGCAACATTGATCGAAAAGGCAAGGCCTCCTGCCTGGGAGCCTCCTAACTACTCCTGGTCATCGGCGTCCGTCACGTGGTAGTAGGCACCCTCGGAGTAGTAGCAGTCGTCGGTGGTGTCGCCTGGCTCCTGGGCTCCACCATCTGGTTGCAGCATCCGAGAAGAATGGAAAGAGGTGGAAAAAAGGGAGCAAAGCAACCGTGAGTACTCATCCAAAGTACTCGCAAGCAAGGAACTACACTACATATGCAACATTATCAAAGGAAGGCTGTATATGTGGACTGGACTGCAGAAATGCCAGAATCGAGAGAAGGCCTAGTCCTATCGAAGACTAGCATCTTCTGGAAACCACCATCTTGCAGCAAACAGGAGGGAGTAGAGTAGCATAAAGTAAAGTAGTAGTAGTGTTATCAACCTCGGCCAGAGATCCTTTCTCGACTCCCTGCGAGAAAGCAATCCCAGAGCCATACTATCCTGTTATCATCACAATCAAATCCTCATCACCATCCAGTTCTCATCACAAGTATCCAGTTCTAGTTGTATCGATCGGGATACAACTCCAAGTGTCCGTTACCGTAGGACAGGCTATCGATAGATGTTTTCTTCCCTGCAGGGGTGCACCAACTTACCCACCACGCTCGCTTAACTCCGGCCGGACACACTTTCCAGGGTCATGCCCGGCCTCGGCCAAACAATACGCCGCAACCCGACCTAGGCTTAATAGAGAGGCCAGCACGCCGGACTAAACCTATGCCCCCAGGGGTCATGGGCCATCTCCCCGGGAACTCCTGCACGTTGCGAACGCGGCCGGTGAGCAGACCTAGCTACCTCCTTAAAAAGGTAGGTGCTTACCAGTCCAACCGGCGCGCGCCGCTCAGTCGCTGACGTCTATTAAGCTTCGGCTGATGCATACGACGCAGAACGCCCATACTATGCCCACGTGATGGTTAGTGCTATCAGGCCAGAGGCCCCTCGGATCAAATATCCAAATCATAGTGGATTAGGAACGCGCGGTAACAAGCAGAGACTCACGAAAGATGTGACCCCGTTGCCCCGTCTCGAGGACTTGCGGCAAGGGCTAGGAATGCCCGGCCACGCCTCGTAATTATCTCGCGGGCACCCTCCAGGTCAACCCGTCTCCACATCACTCGCAATTAAGCACGCGCGGGTACCCCTCAGGGTCGACCCGTCTTTCCAAGTAACAGTGGTAAAAGTCCAAGTAACCGTGTGTCCAAACATCAAGGGGAAAGCCCGAGGAATCACCCCCGGTGAATTCCACAAGATGTAATCATCAAGGTGAACGTAAGAGGAATCACCCCCGAGGTTCACACTTGAGGGGTTGCACGACAGAATCATATCGGAAGTGGTTAAGGAGGAAATCACCCTCGATGACCACGACCGAATAACTACACTACAGGTTTAACATCAGAAGTGCTAATGAGGTCTCACCCTCGGCACTCGATAGTAACCCAGTAGTGTCGAGCAACTAAGGGGAAAGTGATGTGCGGTGTCGGGGCCTGGTCTTCGATCCCGTTGATCGGGTCTTCTGATTATCCAGCGAGGGCAGTCAGGACAAGGCGGGGGTCACTGATGGATCACTAACCAACCTATACTAAGCATATTAGGATAAGCAGGTAAGGTACAACAGTAGATACAAAAGCAGGCTATGCATCAGAATAGGAGCAAACAATAACAGTAGCAAAATCTAATGCAAGCATGAGAGAAAGGAATGGGCGATATCGGGATGATCAAAGGGGGGGCTTGCCTGGTTGCTCTGGCAAGGAGGGGTCGTTGTCGACGACGTAGTCGATCACAAGGGCATCAGGCCTCGGGGTCTACCGGAGAGAAGAGGGGGAAGAAACAGTAAATATAAAGCAAACAGAGGTAACACTAAGCATGACATGACGATACGTAGCGCTAAACGTGCTCTAACGCGGTACTACACGTTGCAGACGAAGGGGGGAAACATCCGAGGGTGAATTCCCGACGTTAGGTGGATTCCGGACAAGGAAAAGAGGGGGAAAGTTCCATGTTCAGCATGCTAGGGGCATGTGACAGATGAACGGACCACGTATTCGGATTCGTTGGATTTTTCTGAGCAACTTTCATATAGAAAACAATTTCATCTGAGCTACGGTTTAATTTCTATGAATTTTTAAAGTTTAACAATATTCTGGAATTAACTAAATTAACAAAAATAGAAATATGACATCAGCACGACGTCATAGTGACGTCAACAGTCAACAGGACGGCTGACCGGTCAAAACTGACATGGGGGACCCACCTGTCATAGACAGTGGGTTTAAACAGGGATTAAACTAATCTAAATTTAGTTAGTAAAACTACTGGGCCCACTTGTCAGTGTCTAATTAACTAAACTAATTAGTTTTAATTACTAAAACAGTTTAGTTAGAGGAATAAGCGGCGGGGCCCGCGTGTCAGCGTTTGGGGCCTGCCCAGTCAGCACAGTTGATTGAGTCAACAGAGTCAATAGGGAGGGCCACGCGGCGCCACGTCGGTCGCCGGCGACGGAGCGGCTCCGACGACCAAAGCAACGGCGGCGCCTCGCCGGAGTTCGCCGGAGCCGCGCTACAGGGGGCCTTCGGACCTGCGGCTTGGACCTAAGGGTGCGGCCCGGCGCCGCGCACACGATGGTGACGACCGCCCGGGACGACCGGAGTATCGCCGGTGGCGAGTGGAGGCGGCAGCGGCGATCGGGAGCGCATCGGGAAAAGCCTACGGGGTGGTTAAAACGAGCGCCATGACGCGCGTTCGAACGAGGGGAGCCGCACGCATCCAACATCGGCGGTCCCGAGTGCTGGGATGGCCTAGAGCCACGGCAGCGCTGACCGGAGCGGCGCCGGAGTTCGGACGTCGACGGATTCGAGCGTCCAGGGCACGGCAAGGGTGGCGGAGGGGTGCGTTGAGCAGCTAGGAGCTCCAGGAGCTCGGTGGTGGCGCTAGCGCGGCGCTAGGAGCATCAGGGCGACTGCAATGAGTTCAACGACGGAGCTCGTCTCGGCCATGGCGGGCCCAGCCGCTCCGGGCGCGTATGGAAGCAAAAAGGGAGGGGGGAAGTGTAGCTCACAGTGAGCCTGCAGATGTGCTCAGTGGGCTCGGGGAAGGCGCGAAGTGGCCGAATTCGACGCCGGCGTTCGTCGGAGTAGAGGAAGAAGAAGAGGTCGCCGCGCTCGCTGTGGGGCTCCTGGCTTGGTCCGGTGGTCGAGGAAGACTTCGCGGGGTACGACAGCGCTCGGGGAATTGTCGGAGAGGGACGGGGACAGCGGTGGCCGCGGTCAGCATGGCGGACGGCGCAGGGCACGTCGGCGAGGCAGATCTGGAGGAGGGGGAGCGAGTGTGCGAGGGGATAGGGACTAGCGTGAGTGGAGGGGGAGGCAGGGCAAGTGGGAGGCGAGGGGGCCGAGGCGTCGGGGCGGTGGAGGCCTTATCCTCTCGTTGGGCATCGCCGGCGAGGTGGTTTGATGGCGACCGTGCCCGCGGTCGCTCGAACAGGAAGGCGACCGGGGAGCGTGGGAGGCTGGGCTGGCCAGCTGGAGTGGGCCAGATGGCTCGGGCCGCTTGGCCATCTGGGCCAAGGCCCAGCGGGGAGGGGGGGCTTCTTTTCATCTTAAAATTAAAATAGAGAGAGGAAAAGGTTTTTTTTTGCATCCAAGGGATTTAGGAAAAATATGGGACTTGGCCCATAAATTCCTCCACATTTTTAGTATTGCCACAAATAGTTTGGAGGCAAGAGGAATTGTCTAGGAATTTTGGAAATTGGGAATGGCATATTTAAATGCTGCTGGAACAATAATTAATTTCCACGGGCAATTTGGGAATTCCAAAGATGTTGGATTCAACATGACAAATATCTAGGGATTATTTGCCATAGGATGAACTATTTTATTTGCATGAAAGAAGAAGCAAATATTTGACATGCAATTTGAATTTGAATTTGAAGCAGATTTTGGACAAGGGGCATTTTGGCATGATGATCATGATGACATGACCTTCATTAATGAGAGATTACTGTAGTGTGATACTGGGGATGTTACACTCGCTCTCTTTATCTATGTCTCAATTAACCTCGCTTTCTTTCACACACAAATGATATATCTCTCTGTTCGGGCCTCAATCGATACACTCTATACTTTCTCACGAAGATTGGCTATCTAGGCCAGTCCATCCAAGCCGCTCCCACTCTTTCGACCACATGGCGGGCCACGCTCGCTCAATCTCTCTCTCTCTCTCTCTCTCTCTCTCTCTCTTTGTATGTCTCGATTGACCTTGCTCTTTCTCGGACACAAACGATATATCTCCATGTTTGAGCCCAATTCGACATATTCATATTGTATACTCTCTCACGCATATTGTCTATCTAGGTCACTCTCTCCAACTCGTCTCACTCTTTCAATCGCACGACTACCCACACTCGCTCAATCTCGCTGCCTTTATATATATAATCGATTGACCTTGCTTCCTTCCACACACACAATATATCTACATGTCTGTGACTGGATCATCTCTCAAGCTCTATCTTACATCCGTCACCCTTCCCAAAAGCTCAATCGATCAATATCTCTCCAGAGCATATATATATATATATATATATATATATATATATTCAACGAATGCCGGACCCGACTCACTTTGTCTCTCTATCTATTTGTCTCTCGGTTGACCTTGCTTTCTCACATTGTATCTTCCACACATTGAAGCTACCTCTCCATCCCTCGCAGAGCCGGAGCTATTTACATGGCGAGGGGGACTCCAACCTTGGATTAATTTGTGAAGGCATTTATTCCGGTGGGTTTAGATTATATTTTCGTAGCATTCGGCCCACAACTACTCCAAACACCATTGCAACCCCCGCACCTCCCCCAATTGATTTCCCCTGCCTCGGTCATCGCTCTCTCGCACATCCTTTCTCACCTTCAACGTCACACCATGGTATTTTTACAGAAAAAACTCTATAACTCTCTTTACTTATTACTCCCTCCGTCCGAAAATACTTTTCATCAAAATGGATAAAAAGAGATGTATCTAGAACTAAAATACGTCTAGATACATCTCCTTTTATCCATTTTGATGATAAGTATTTCCGGATGGAGGGAGTACAGATTAGCTACAAAACTACACATCGATAGTCCACCTGTAATGGAACAAATTTCGACCCAAAATTAAAGTGCTACAAACTACACACCGAGGGACCCACCTGTCATGGAACGAATTTGGACCCACATATAAAATAAAAATTAAAAAGGACGAGTATCGAACATGCGACCACGGCCTTCGAGCCGCATGTCAACAGGAAACATAATACAACAACGTTTGTTATACCCCCTCTATTGATATAATGTTGTTATATTACCACAACCTATTTAATGGATAACATGTTTTAGTATTATTTTTAGTACATTAGTGGGACCAGCTTGTTAGCACGTACTATTCGCCTTCACTTACTAGTGGGTTCCATGTCTTCTCTCTCTCTCTCCTCCCCTTGTACATTTAGACGCACGGGCAAACACGAAGAACTCACGGGCGATGCTGTCGTTGACCATATCTGGACGCGTTCACAAGTTACAACACCAATGTCACGTACTAGTAGTACTAGTCAATGTGTATGTGCAATGCACGTTAATTTGGAATTGACTTCCCTAAGAAAATATTTGGAATTGATGTGGTATTTAATATGAAATGCTTGCCATTAGAAGGAATACATGTGGCTTGATGACATTTTATATTTAACTTGATATGGCTCTCGCAGAACATTCAGTTGATCAAACCGACTTTACATTCATACGATGATCGATCTAAAATAAATGGTAGGATTTTAAGCATGGCAATCCGAAGGTTTTTCATGGCAAATTTAGATTACACGGCGGCGACGGTGTCTTGCAGTGGGAAGCGGCTCCTTTCCCGTGCTCTGTGTGTCATCGGGCCACTGACCGATGGCGACGGCAACAGCGACGTCTTGCATCGTTGTTGGCGTACTCCTGGACATTGTCCCTAGCTTCAAGGAAGGCCGGAATGTTCTGAACTTCGGTCTCCAGGAGCAAGTCAACTGGGATAGGGAGGCGACAGGCGTTGGTACAAGGAAGCGGTCTACGACGGACATCCATGCCGCTGATGGGGGCATGATGTCTACTACACAACCTTCTTCTTGTAGACGCTGTTGGGCCTGCAAGTGCACAGGTTTGTAGGACAGTAGCAAATTTCCCTCAAGTGAATGACCTAAGGTTTATCAATCCGTGGGAGGCGTAGGATAAAGATGGTCTCTTTCAAACAACCCTGGAACCAAATAACAAAGAGTCTCTTGTGTCCCCAACACACCCAATACAATGGTAAATTGTATAGGTGCACTAGTTCGGTGAAGAGATGGTGATACAAGTGCAATATGGATAGTAGATAAAGGTATTTGTAATCTGAAATTATAAAAACAGCAAGGTAGCAAGCGATAAAAGTGAGCATACACGGTATTGCAATGGTAGGAAACAAGGCCTAGGGTTCATACTTTCACTAGTGCAAGTTCTCTCAACAATAATAACATAGATAGAAATCCCTCAACATGCAACAAAGAGTCACTCCAAAGCCACTAATAGTGGAGAACAAACGAAGAGATTATGGTAGGTATGAAACCACCTCAAAGTTATTCCTTTCTGTTCTATCTATTCAAGAGTTCGTAGTAAAATAAACATGAAGCTATTCTTTCCACTCAATCTATCATAGAAATTCATACTAGAATAACACCTTAAGAACACAAATCAACCAAAACCCTAATGTTACCTAGATACTCCATTGTCACCTCAAGTATCCGTGGGCATGATTATACGATATGCATCACACAATCTCAGAATTCATCTATTCAACCAACACAAAGTACTTCAAAGAGTGCCCCCAAAGTTTCTACCGGAGAGTCAAGACGAAAACGTGTGCCAACCCCTATGCATAGATTTCCCAAGGTCACGGAACCCGCAAGTTGAATCACCCAAAACATACATCAAGTAGATCACGTGACATATCCCATTGTCACCACAGATAAGCACGGCAAGACATACATCAAGTGTTCTCAAATCCTTAAAGACTCAATCCAATAAGATAACTTCAAGAGGAAAACTCAATTCATCACAAGAGAGTAGAGGGGAAGAAACATCATAAGATCCAACTATAATAGCAAAGCTCGCGATACATCAAGATCGTGCCATAGAGAGAACACGCGAGAGAGAGAGAGGGAGAGATCGAACACATAGCTACTGGTACATACCCTCAGCCTCGAGAGTGAACTACTCCCTCCTCGTCATGGAGTGCGCCGGGATGATGAAGATGGCCACCGGTGAGGGATTCCCCCTCCGGCAGGGTGCCGGAACGGGCTCCCGAGAGGTTTTTGGTGGCTACAGAGGCTTGCGGCAGCGGAACTCCCGATCTATCTTCGTTGTCGATGTTTTTAGGGTACGTGGACTTATATAGGCGAAAGAAGTCGGTCGGGGGGGTGCTCGAGGGTCCCAGGAGACAGGGGGCGTGCCCAGTAGGGGGGGGGGCGCCCTCCTATCTCTTGGCCTCCTCGAGGCTCTTCTGACATGAACTCCAAGTCTCCTGGATCATATTCTTCCTAAAAATCACGCTTCCAAAGGTTTCATTCCGTTTGGACTCCGTTTGATATTCCTTTTCTTCGAAATACTGAAATAGGCAATAAAACAACAATATGGGCCGGGCCTTCGGTTAATAGGTTAGTCCCAAAAGTAATATAAAAGTGTATAATAAAGCCCATAATCATTCAGAACAGATAATAAAATAGCATGAATGCTTCATAAATTTTAGATACATTGGAGACGTATCAGGGCACTAGCACCCACACGGGGACATGCGCTGGCAATGGCGTGGCGGAGACATTCGTGTGCACGGGCACCAGCACAAGCACGCATGTCAGTGCACGCGCAGGCGCATGCGCTGACAGGTGCATGGGGGCGTGAAAGTCGGCGGGGACCTCATGGAACCTCGTGGCATCAAGCACGACGACCATGTGCGGCTCCCAGCCCATCAATGCCACGGGGATGGGTGTTGCCGCAGTCGAGGCGATGGAAGCGGGGATAGGCACGGTGTCTTCCCGCAAGGCCAGTTCAAGCTCGTCTCAAAAGCGGGGGTGTCTTCCTCAAGAAACTGGAAGACTAAGGGCAGACCATCATGATGCGGCATGGCGTACGGTTAGGTCAGGCTGGTTGGAGGTAGACGACAGGAGAATCGGAGAGGAAGAGAGAAGATTGTAGTGATACCGGGTAGTGCGCAGGTGATTTTAAACTGCAGTACCGGCGCCATTAAAAGTGGGGGCAGTTGAGACGAAGGTGGGCGGCGAAGCCTGGTTAAAGGGCTCGCCTCCCGGTGAGCCTGCGCAGTGGCCTGCTCGCACGCCTCCCTGTCAACCGGCGCAGCGGTCTGCTTGCACGCCTCCTGTCGACTCACATGCTTGCTCGGACGACACCTGCCAATGAGAAGCGGGACTCGTGGCGGCATGTAAACGCCCACGGTTTGAATAGTGAAAGTGTTCGCCTTAACGTGACATGTCTTTTGTTCCAAAATACCTTGGCTCTTCATTTGTGCGACTTCTCATAAGCAGCTTGTCTCCAGTTGAACCCAAAAAAATGCGACAGCATATTTATGCCATATCACGAGACCATGCCCAGTTTCATGAATTTTCGGTCACTTTTGGATTTTCTGAAATTTAAAATCCAGGATTCGAAACAATATCATAACCTGCATTGTGCAATAAATTTCCAAGCGATACATCTTTATAGTTGTAGATGTTAATATTTCTTAAGAAAGGATTTGGTTAAACATTTTGCTTAGTTAGACTTCAGACAAGTTATATGCAGAGTAAAAGGATAATCCCTCCGTACCAGTGCATTGCCTGATATATTAACTCAAGTACTAGGCACGAACAAACGATGCTCAATTCTGTGCTCATCCTGGTGTAGTACTCCTACGTACTACTAGGCAATGGAGTTGATGGCCGACCGTGGGTACCGGCGACCGAGGGAATTGAACCGTGCTCGGCACAGTAGTTAACATTGTCTAGTTACTAAAGCATCCCTCCATTGTTCATGTGTAGTCATTATGGACCGGGGACCTGAGGGGAATTTCCTAGGGCTGGAATTCTGGCCGCCAGATATTTCGATTCGAAACGCGGAGGCTCGACTGGTTGGGGTTGGCCAATGTGCGTACCACGCACGCCACCAAAAGGACCATGAGCCCAGGTATTGTTTTTTTAAGGATCAACACGAGCCTGGGTCTGGCTGGTACGTTGTTGGGTGCTACTACTACCATTTGAGAATAAGAAAGGAATCTTTTAAATTGTCGAACGAATCTATATGATGCCCATATTTTCCTTGCAAATAGTAATCTCAATGTGGCAATTTATTTATGACGAGTTCTTGAACTAGAGTGAGTTTGTGATATAGTGATCTCAACATGGATTTCACATTTCATGGTATCCCTAGTAAGTTTTTCATTGCAAATTCAAATTTAAAAGATGAACGGTATGGTGGTGAGAAAACTTTGTATATATCAAGCATATGACGACACACACACACACACACGAATACAACAACAATCCAATAAGTATAGTGCATCTATTTTTTCAAACCATGCATGTATGACACGAATTCAAAAATACTCCCTCTGTTCCTAAATATTTGTCTTTTAGAGATTTCAACAAGTGACTACATATGGAGCAAAATGAGTGAATCTACACTCTAAAATATGTCTATATACATCCGTATGTGGCAGTCCATTTCAAATCTCTAAAAGACTACTATTTAGGAACGAAGGGAGTAAAATGTAAGACATGCATGGTCTTCAATTCAATATTTAAAATGAACAGAAAGACATGAATATTAAGTCTAGTACTACATGCATGCAAATGTTGTGTTTAGGAGAAGCTATGTAGATTGTGGGGGGTTAATCCCTCGACCTTAGATAAATTTTTGAAGCTCTATTTAGGATTGTTTAGATTATATTTTTCGAACATTATATTTGTTCACACCCTCCCAAACACCGATTGATTGTGCACCCCCTTCCCCGGGAGAATATCATGTGCCTCCACACCTTAGATGCTATATGTTGATACGAGTTGCTTAGAGCTTGTAGATATGAGATATAACAGCTCACATGATGCCTTAACATTTTTACAGGAAACCTTAATGAGTTTGAAAATTGCACACAATTTGTACAAAAACTACTCAGATGTCCTTGGATCCCATATCCAACGACCTCGAAGCTTGTATCACCGTAGCATCTAAGATGAAGGAGGACCTCATATTTTCGTCTATGTAAGAATATCATGTGCTACCACACCTTAGATGCTTTGGTGATACAAGCTCTTCGGAATCGTTGGATATGTGATCCAACAACTCCTTGGTGGTTCGAATGTTTTTTTTGCATAAAAGCCCTGATACGAGAACACCTGATGCGAGAACACCGTTAGCATCCAAGATGCGAGAACACCTGATGTTTTCTCACATGGGAGAATATGAGGTGCTCCCGCACCGTAGATTCTATGGTGATACGAGTTCCCGGAGATCTAACGGCTCACAGTAGGAGGATTTGAATGTTTTTGCAATATATGCCTGAGAGAGTTTGAGAATTGTGCAGAAAGTACAAGTACCACGCATGCGACATCTGATCACAGATCATACGACCTAGATGCTCGTATCATCATAGCAGCTAATTAAGCTACGGGGAGCACCTAATGTGAGCAACTGGGAACCGTTGAATCCAAGATGCAGCAGCACACACAAGGCCTACATGTTTTATTTGCAAAAAAACCTTGGAGAGTTTGGAAATTGCGCATAATTACAAAGACTACTCCCAAGCCATTGGATCTCAGTTCGAGCGACGTAAAAACTCGTATCACCATAGCGAATTCTTTTTGTGAAGTGGGTGAGATGAAAATGAGAGGCAAATGGCAAATAATATAAATTGCAAGGAGATGAGATTTGTGATTAGGAACCTGATAGATGTTGATGATGTCTCCTCGGCAACGGCGCTAGCAATCATTTCTTGATGGTTCGTGTCCGTGCCAGTTTTTCCCCGAAGAGGAAGGGATGATGCAGCACAACTACGGTAGGTATTTCCCTCAGTGATGAAACCAAGGTTATCAAACCAGTAGGAGAACCAATCAACACTATGTAAATGGTACCTGCACACAAAGAACAAATACTTGCAACCCGATGCGTAAGAGGGGTTGTCAATCCCTCTCGGGTAAAAGATAGATTGGTTTGTATGATTTTGGATAAATAGATCTCTCGATAAAACAAAATAAAATAAATAAATAAAAAGTGCAGCAAGGTATTTTTGGGGTTTGAGAGTAATAGATCTAAAAACAAAAGCAAAATAAAAATAGATCTCGAAGCAAATATGATAAAGAATAGACCCGGGGCCCGTAGATTTCACTAGTGGCTTCTCTCGAGAAAAAATAGTGTAAGGCGGGTAAACAAATTACTGTTGGGCAATTGATAGAACTTCAAATAATTATGACGATATCCAGGCAATAATCATCATATAGGCATCATGTCCAAGATTAGTAGACCGACTCCTGCCTGCATCTACTAATATTACTCCACACATCGACCGCTATCCATCATGCATCTAGTGTCTTAAGTTCATGGAGAAACGGAGTAATGAAATAAGAACGATGACATGATGTAGACAAGATCTATTCATGTAGGAATAGACCCCATCTTGTTATCCGTAATAGCAACAATCAATACGTGTCTTGCTGCCCTTTCTGTCACTGGGAAAGAACACCGCACACTCGAATCCATCACAAATCACCTCTTCCCATGGCAAGAAAAATTGATCTAGTCGGCCTAACTAAACCAGAGATTCGAAGAAAAAATACGAGGCTATAAGTAATCATGCATGTAAGAGATCAAAACTCAAATAACTTTCATGGATAAAATAGATTTGATCATAAACTCAAAGTTCATCGGATCCCAACAAACACACCGCAAAAAGACTTACATCAAATAGATCTCCAAGAGACCATTGTATTGAGAATCAAAAGAGAGAGATGAAGCCATCTAGCTACTAACTACGGACCCGTAGGTCTACAATGAACTACTCACGCATCATCGGAGAGGCACCAATGAGGATGATGAACCCCTCCGTGATGGTGTCTAGATTGGATCTCGCGGGTTGTGGAACTTGCGGCGGATGGAATTGTGTTTCATCAACTCCCCTAGGGTTTTTGGATTTTCGGGTATTTATAGAGCAAAGAGGTGGTGTAGGAGGCGACTGAGGTGGGCACAACCCACCAGGGCGCGCCTGGGCCCCCAGGGTGCCCAGGTGGGTTGTGCTCCCCTCGGAGCCCCCCTCTGGTACTTCTTTCGCCCAACAGGTGTCTTCTGGTCCAGAAAAAATCTCCAAAAAATTTCGCAGCGTTTGGACTCCGTTTGGTATTGATTTTCTGCGAAGTAAAAAACAGCAACTGGCGCTGGGCATTATGTCAATAGGTTAGTCCCAAAAAATGATATAAAATTGCTATAAAATGATTGTAAAACATCCAAGAATGATAATATAACAACATGGAACAATCAAAAATTATTGATACGTTGGAGACGTATCAAGGTAACGCCCCTACTCTTGCAAGGATCTCTATGATGAACACATGGCATACAAGGTTGCTCCTGGAGCTGTATCAGAGGAGGAAGAAGAGGGCTCTAGTCTCTGTTCTCTCCATTGAGCGTGTGTGGGTGGAATGATCGGCCGATCGTCCCACCCCAAAGGGGGGGGGCTCCTTGGAGGCCTTACACTTGGGCCTCCTAGGTTACAAAATGTTTGAGAAAGAGGGGTGGGCCTCTTCTGCAAGCGTATCCCGGCCTCCAGTGGAGCCCGCCGGCTGCAGGGTCATATTGGCTGTGGGGCCCATCAGTTGTCGAGTCCCATCGGCTGCTTGGTACTGTGGCCTATAGGCCACATCATCACGGGATGGGTGGCATGACGCTTCTATAGTGTCGGTCTGCCCCAACGTCAGCCGTCAAGGTCAGCGGTAACCACGTTTCCACGACGTGGATGATGTCTTGTCCTTGTACCTGGTATGGTTGGATTTGACGGACGCTGACCCCGCCAGCTGCCACCTGTAGCTACCCGGCCCGGGCGGCCTGCCCCGCCCAGCCGGCCTCTAGAGGGGGGAACCGACCGAGGGGCCAGCCGGTTCGAGGGAGTTGGGCCGTCCCGAATGTTTTGAAATGTTAACCTGCCTCCTTGAGCCTACCCGGGGTCGCCCCCCCCCCCCCCGACATATACCCATGCATGTTTTTATTATAAGTGTTCTTAGTGTCAACTTTATTTTGATCTGGTCAAAAGCTGGAATTAATTCTCTCGCAAAATCTTGGTAGAAACCTCTGACTTCAAGGGTGCCTTCATCTCATGGGTTCAATAACTCAGCGTCATCTATGAAAAAAAGGGTCAGAATCCTTTCTGCTTCTTTACCGGATCACTTAAGGGACTAATCAATCCACCATGGGCCTACACTCCCTAGTAGTGTGCCTAGGCCCTAGGGCGCACCACCTGGCCGTGTGGGGCCCATGAGGCTCCTCCTCCATGTTTTTTGGTTATAAAATCACGCTTACCACTAAAAAACGGATCTGTGGTATCACACGTTTGTCACAGTATGTCACATTTTCTGTCATGTATGTACATTCGTTTCGATTTTATGATGATAGTCATACATGTGCTGTCGCGGAAGTGTTCCATGACAATAGTCAATTTATCATCCCAAAAGTGTCCACTTCCTTCACGTCTGTGATGGTAAATGACGTGTCATGAAAGTGTTTTCGTCAAGAGTAACCGACACATGACACCCACCATAACGGGTCGTCGTTAAGTTATCGGGTGCGGGTTTATAATCCGATACCTGTTAACAGCCCCGGCGAATGATGATTTTCCACTTCGCCAACAAACCACATGTCAGCTCTATGTTGCGACATGTGTCACCATTCAACACACGATATACGCCAATTAAACAGTGACATGTGACACGGCACAACCGTGGTTCTTTACTTAAAAAGCCGGCCCAGTCAAAGTTAGCGGGCCGGCCTATATCTCTGGAGCTGCAGTACAGTGGTAGACCCCTCGCTTAGGTTGGCTGAGCCTGAGAACCAGATGCCTCCGAGGTGCGAGTGGTTGGTGTTTCCTTCTCTTCCTTTTCTTTCACATCACCGCTAATTTTACTCACTCCACCATTGCTGGGTGGAAATGTCAAAGAGAAAAGCATATACTATCGCTGAGTGGAACTGCTAACCAGGAGAGAGAAGGCGAGATAGATTAGGTGGTAGTCTGACTTCGCACGCTTCTCCCCTCTCCCTCTCTCCTCTCCTCTCCTCTCCCTCTCCCCCCCAAATCGAAATCCCCCACCCATACTGAGCCAGTGAGCTCCACGCTCCTCCCCCAGCTCGCCCCGGCATCCCGTCGCCGGGTGGATCTACCCGGACGCGGGCGCGCGTGCGCGGCTTGAGGAGCACATGTGAGTACTTTCCACTATCTTGCTGTGATTCGTTAGCCTGTTCTTGAGATTTCTCCGCTTGGATCGACCCGTGAGTTCCTTTTCCTGCCTCTCCCCCCTACGCTAGCTCCCCTCTTTCTTCTTCTCTTGCGACGAGTGGGGCGTGGACCGTGCTGTGCGTGGATCTCCTTTTGGATGTTTTTCTTCTTCTCGCGCTGTTCATGCTGGATCTTAAGCTATTTTTCCTTTGATGCTTATGGTGGTCTTAATTAACCACACGGAGAAGATTCTTGGTCTGGTTCCTGCTCGCCTTTCGTAGATTTGGTGCGGATTATGCCCTTTCTTTCTAATTTTGTGCTTCGCTAGCTAGGCTAGTGCTACTTTATTTTCCGAGGCTGAAGAAAAATCCCCTTTTGGGCCAGAGAGAGGCCGAGATTATGCAGCAAAATCCTTGTGTTGATTTCTCACCACATATGTTCCCTGGTTAAACTACCCCTCCCTCCTCCTTTTCTCCATCTTTTTGTCTATTTTTTTCCCATCAACAAAGCAGTAACCAGATAAGCTAACCTCATGTGCTTAGCAACTGTTCATCTCTTGTTACCTCATACTGCCTTTCTGCAAATTCTTGCAAGAGCTGTGTGACCTGTGTAAGCTTCCCACTAATCCACTTCTTGATTTGCCCACCAACCCACTTGTGCTTTAGACTCTACTGATATTTCATGTGGTTTCGTCTTCGACTAATCTAAGAGTAACTTGTCTTCCACCCCTCTTCTTCTCTCCCCCTCTCCACTCCAATCCCTCCTCCATCTCCCTTCCACATAAAATGACACGATAGATTCCCGGAGAAGAGCTCGTCTGATGGGTGGACATGAAATAACATGGGTCTTGGTTTCTGTTTGCAGGTGCCTGATGAGGTAGTTGGGGGCAGCCAAGGAAGCAAAGGTTCTTGCTTTCCACCGGGTGAACTTACTACCTCATTACATTCACCAGATCGATGCTATCCAGTGACCACCCTTCAGGCCCCTCGTGCTCGTCCCAGTCTGTGGTTCGTGGTGTGGGTGCTGATCCAACAACGTTCCACGCCGCCGACTCGCCCGAGTCGGCACACCAAGATCATGTGGATCGTGTCCAACCGTGTCCCACCTTCTCCATAAGGTGAGAAATAAGAGGGACTTTCTGATTATTGATTTAGTACCTTGTGATATGGTTTAGCAGCTTGGGGTTTATTATTTTCTTAAAATCGTGGATTTGCGTCTTTCCGATCCATACGCACCGCACGGATTAATTATTGGGTGTGCACTGTTGCTTTCATGGGGTTAATCTGTGTTGTTGTGGTGGGTGTCTGACTGGCTATGGGATGAGGCTGTCTGGCTGTGGGTATGGGGGGAAAGGATCCAAGAAACTGAAACATGCAAAAGGGATTCCTTGTTCCATGAATCTAATTTGACAGCTGTTTACAGCTAACGTTTGCTTTTATTTATTTTTTCTTATCTTTTTTTCTACTTAGTGATGTTATGCTGTAAATAGATATGGTGATTTTAGTTCCTTATTGATGTTTTCGTCTCCTTTTCCCTCCTTTTGACATAGTCCAGTTGACCATTACTTAAGCCGTTTGAATACTATACGTGGCATATATGGTTTACTGGAGAAGAAGTGTCAATGCTTCTGGTTAGTGGCGTGGGGGTAAAAGCAAGAACCGGGTTACCCTATTGGATGCGGTGTAGCGGATTCTATTATATGTGATGCCAAAGTAATTTATAGGGCATATTTTGAGAGCGTAATAAGACACCCATTCTTGAAGCTTATTTGGAAAGTGTGGGTGCTGTAGAATTGCTGGTTCTTTAGCTCGTTGTTCATGCAGGAGCATATCCCAACGGCGGACGTGCGAAAAGCCATCCCGAGTGACGGAGCTACAGCCCGGCCAGCTTGGGCAGCTGCTCCACTGGAGAAGCCCCCATTAGTGTAATCACTGCTTCAGGGTTTCAACGTCAGTTCTTATGGGCATTTGCTCACCGAGAGTGCAACTATCAGACCTTGCCCCGGCTCGACAAGCTGGTTCCGCCACTGGGCATCCCCAATGACAAGTAGTGCTGGTTCTGCAAAAACACCTTGGAGACTGCGTGCCACTTTCTGGTATGTTGCTCATTTGCATGTGCGATGTGGCGAAAGGTTGCAGTCTCCTCGCATGCGGCTATGGGCAAGTAGTGCCAATGGCAAACATGCCACAAAGGAACACAGCCGGCTTTTTTTTAGAGTGAGATGATAGCAGTTGTGGGATTCTTGTGATCATCAAGGGATAGCGTCCATGTGAGCAATGGGTGGGGTCTATTGGACTTGGCTCTTCTGTCAGGCTCCGTATAGTTTATCTTTTTTCTTCCGGAGTCGCTGTGTCTAAACACCCACCATCTCATTCCAAGAGCTTCAGTGTTTACGGTATTCTATAGAGGAAGGTGTGGCTGTGTTGTTAAAGAAAGATAAATCCCCTTGTGGCGGTGACACTTTGAAATTTGTATTCTAGTTCAGGTTGGCTTACTTGGGCATGAATTTATGTTAAACATAAATCAATTTAAATCTGAATCATTTGAACAAAATTTACTTAAATTTGTTGTTCATCCAAATCATTTGAAAGAAATGTTTTCAGTATTTTTTATGCTAATGCGTCTGTTTTTATCTTCCCAGAGATTATGTTTTTGATTCGAGGAGCAAAGGCATCAAGAGAAGTTGGCCTTTCCACCCGCAGTCGCTGGAACTTTGCTTGAAGCGTGGAGTTAAAGATCTACTGCCTCCATTCGAGCCTCCCAATTTGCTCCGGTCAAGGTCTTTCTATACTTGCGTAGACTCTGAGCAGTCTGCTGCATGCCCAGAAGCCGATGCTTTTGTTGATTTGGTAAAGGCTAGAGAAGCTGGTTTGACAAATGTGAATACAGCTGGTATCAACCTCCAGTCATGTCAATCAGCAGATGAGTCACTTGGTCCATCTCAATACACTCCTACAGAGGGTGGGAAGACTGGTACTGACCAAGATGGAAATGTAAATGAATTAGGCGATACTAGCGAGGCTATACAAGCATATCAGGAAGATAATATTTGCACCAAAGGAAGTTCGCGGACAGAGGTTGCTCGACCCTATTTGAAAAGTCTTGGCTCATCACGTGAGACTTCAGAAAAGAAGGGCAAGTTGCTAGTCAAGTCAGGCTCTATGACAGATATCCGTCAGAGAAAAGATTTATCATACTACTCTAGCTCGGTTTTGAATCCAAAGGCTTCAAATACCTGTCCTGTTTGCAAAGTCTTCTCTTCTCCATCAAATACCACTTTGAATGCACACATAGATCAGTGCCTTTATGCTGTGTCTAATGCCGAACCAGTAGTAGAGACGGTTATTGTGAAGCCAAAAGTGAAGCAGAGGAAGATGCAACTGATGGTGGACATTTACAAGACAGCCCTTCCATACACTCTTGATGACCTTGATCGGAGGAACGGGACTAACTGGGCTATCGATTTGTCTGTGCCAGCTGTGAACAAGGTGGTTTGCACTAAGAACCGTAGCCCACGAGTGGTACCATCTGAAGCAAAAGATAGTGAAAGAGATAGTGATGTCTATGTTGATTCAAATGGCATAAAAATCAGAATTTTATCCAAGCCTATTGGTGCACCTTTGGTCTTGGGCAATGATGGTTTAAAGCAAGTTGAAAAGCACCAGACTGGAAAGAGTACATTGATGAAAAAGACATCCTTGGAATCTAAATCATTTAGGAATAAAAAGTTCAAGGTACATGGAAAGAAGTGCAACCGACTAAACCATTTGAAATCTCAGGTATACAATTTAGTTAGTTTCATGCGTATATTTTACTGTAATTTAAGTAGGTTTTGTGTTTAGCTTACATAGCCTTATCCTTGGACCTAAACCATTTTGGTTCCTTGGAGTTCACGCATGACTCATAATTACTTAGACCTCTTAGATTATGGTTCAGATTATGTTGATTGACATGCTTGCTAATTTTATTTGAGCTTGCTTCTGTGAGAAGCTTGAAAAGTCACAGTAGTATTCAAAATGCATTCTCTGTGGGTTAATTTAGTTCATGAATCATTTTGATTTTACAGATGCCATGTTGGTTGGTGGAATTTTTATTTATGTTACTGAATTTATCTACCAAATCGCATATGATGTTAGCTTCCTCTCGAGTCTATTTTATTCAATAATATTTCCGTTCATTTATTCCTTTGATACATGTCCAGGTTGAATTATACCCAGATGAGGATATCCATGCTGACACCTCTGAGGAGGAGCTGACCATGCGTACACAGAAACCTACTGAAAGCAGCAGTTGTGGTCGTTCGGGAACTATAAGGCAATGGGTGTGCTCCAAACGTTCGGGTATCACTAACAATTTGAGCAGAAAGTCAAATAATACATCGTCAGATAGCATGAAACCCGGAACAAAGAAATTGGCTAGGAGCCGCATGATTGGTGGCTTTGATGATCCTCAAATTACAGAAAGTTATACTGAGGTATTTTCTTCACGGTCAACAGAAGAGACAGCCACCACTTTGGAAGTCAATGGAAATGATGATCAGGAAAAGGGTTCTTCAAGATTATTCAGATCAATTCCCAGATGGTCATCAGAAAATCCTTCATCCAGCAGTGCCTTCCCAAAAGTACCTAGATCAGCTGCTACTCTTGCGAAGAGAAAAATTAAGGAGATTGGAAGAAGAGAAGCTTCTAGGTCTGATAAGTATGATACAGTGAGGAATTCCACCTCGACAAAATGCTCTGAACCTTGTCTTTCTGTTTCCATTAGAGGTCTGAGTAATGACTCAAAGAGGGCAGTGTCTACTTCTAAGGTGTTAAGAAAGCACAGATCTGTATCGAGGACTCGCAAGCGTGACTTTTCACCTTCTGTTAGTGGGCTAGTCAATGATTTTGGTCAAGAGCATGAACTTGATCACAGACATGTGAACAATACCTTCAGCGTTACTAATAATGGCACATCCGATAAGGTTGTAAAGCATACCCAAGAAGATACCACAGATAATGATATCTCTTATGGAACTGACATGCTGGCATTGGGGCAAGGGGATCATCAGCATGATGTGACACAACAAACAACAAGTACGCATATGGATTCTGAAGGTGAAGAACATGCAACTCAAATGCAATGTACCTCGGTCTCCAGAAATACTCATGAGGACTGTTGCAGTGCAATAAGTAGTGGTTCTTTGAGTCTTGAAAATAGCAAAACTGTGCCCAAAGGAAGTTCATCAATGCAGGATCAATGCTCCACTAAGCAATCCACACATACTCATGTGTCAAACATTGTTACCAATAATGAGATGGAGGAATGTCAGGTAGACCCAGCTTCAACTAAGGAATCTAGCACCTGCGTAACTAATAACAGGGAAATGGGTCTTGCAACTCCTCGGGATAACTCGTCAATAACGTCGAACAGAGAAGACTCTAACCAAGATCATGTTTTTTTGGCATTTGGTCGGGACTCATCAGACTCTCCTATTTCGGTTGCCTCAACTATGTCTTCTCCAGTTGCTTTGAATGGTTCAAGAAATGAAGAGTCAGGACCAGGCCAATCGACCGTAAATGTTAGGACACTTGAAAAGAGCATGTCTGGGAGCTCAAATCAGGAGACGAAGTCGATGCCTCCAGCAAGAGAAGGTGAACAGTTGGCTAAGGAGAAGTTGTATTGCTGCTCTTGTCGTGAGAGCATCTCCAGGGAGTCTCACTTAGACCATGAAAGTTCAACAGCCAGATCAGACACTTTTGCTAGAAAACAAGTTCCACAATTGCACATGGGTTTACGGACATCATCATCTTTCAGCACATACCAAAGAACAGACACAAATTCAAACCCTTACTTAGATTCACATGGTCAGCTATTAACTGGCAAAGTTTTTACTGAATCTTCCATGAGCTCCCTGTCTTATGCGACAGATTGTATCAGACCAGCACTGCAAACTCAGCTTCCATCGCCGCCAAGTCCTATGTTGAGACTGATGGGCAAGAACTTGATGGTGATGAACAGCCAGGAGAGTGGGCGTCCTCAAGCTCCAAAGCCAGACTATATGGTGGGAGGGAATTACATGCCACCTGCTAGTTTTGTGCCTCCAGACTACCAACATAGTCATTCTGCATTCATCGACAGAACTCCATCAGCAAGTCACCAGATTCCCCTTCCAAGTGTTCAAGCTGGCAACTTTGTTGGGCCTCCAATGCATGGTGGTTTCATGGTGAAATCTAATCATCATTCTCTGCAGAAACCATATAGGAACCCTGCTCCAGTCATGCATCACCCTACCTACATGATGAAAGAGGTTATCATGATTAATGATGATCCTCCTGAATGCAGAAGTGAGCCACAAGTCAGTATGCATCCTCCCACTGGAACCTATCCAACATCAATCTCTGTCCCAAACAATTTTGGGCCCAGGCCATTTTACTGCCATCCACCGCCGATGCAAATTTTGCCAAGGGAGAATTTTGCTGGATCGATGCCTGTTTTCCCAATGTTTGGTGCTCAAAGGCAGCAAGTCAGATATAGCCAATCCTTACATCTCACCCCGTCTCGTGTCCAGCCTCCACAAGGTTACATAAACCCACGTGTCTACTATCCGCAGGATTTACGGTGACTACTCAGTAACCCAAATGACCAAGAGAACTTGAAAATGAGATTTGTGATGGGTCTAAAATACTGGGATCAGTGATGAACCCGTCTTAAGATGCCTGCCTCTCAACAGGATTTTTTTTCCACATAGATTTGCTTTCTTTAGTTGTCTTTTCAGGTACACATATTTGCCCTCAAAGTGTTTTAATTACATTCTGCAAAGTTGCAGTACATTATAGCATGGTATTTTTTCCAATAGTGACCAAGCATACATTTCACTATTTATCAAATAAGCCAATAATATTACGATTACTGGCGAGTTTTCCTCTTCTTTCTTTTTGGTACTTATCTTCCACTCTGCTCCGTGGGAAGTTCGTCGCCAGTTTATGGTACCTGGTGCAACTGCAGTATATGTTGCCAAGGTAACATAATGAACTAATTTGCATTGCACGGAGAACAACAAAGCGATTTGCGCAACTGTATTTATCCAGTTTATGAGCTAATTTGGAGTAGCTACCGATGTCCTTTGTGAGGCCAAATCATGTTTCGAGGAGAAAAATGCTCCAATTTCTAATATTTTAAGCATCCAATTTATAGTTTGGTTCGACCATTGTTGCTAACTGAAACATTTTTTCGAGGGATTGCTAACTGAAATTTAGGAGCTGTTCGGCAATCCATCAGCTCCCCAGAATTAAGGATCTGTAGAGTACCTATTTGCTCACTCCACGGTTTTGAATTGCAGCTCCACCTGCTTCGGGAGTGGAGTGGTGGAGCGTAGGGACTCTGAAGAGGCCCTTGGGGCATCTCCAGATTGTCATCCAACACAGTCCGCATACATTTCAATTGTCATCCAACGCAGTCCGCGTACATTTCAAACACTTTTTCAACAAACTGGATTAAAATTCATGCAAACACATTGGAATTCATATAAACCGGACAAAATTCATTACATTTTAAAAATACTTTAACTAAACTATCTAAAATTCTTTGCACGTCCGGCCGCGTGGAGCTTCATTCCCACGATATGGATACACTACACTAGTCTACGGTCGGCCGTGGCGGATCCCTTTGTTTTCTCCAAGTCCGGCAGCTCGCTCGTCGGACTGCCATGAGCCCTCCCCGTATCTGCCCTATGTCTGGATGCGCCGCTCATCGGGGTGGCAAAGGGGGTGCTTCGGGTGGAGGTGATTGGGGGTTCCACATCCGTGAAGCCGAGGCAGGGGTTGCCGATGGTCTGCGTTGAGCAGGGCAAGACACCGACTATACGCCGGTGTTGCCTCGGCGGTGGCCTTCATGGAGCCAAGCAGCGGGCGGCCTCCCGTGTTCTACTTCTCTTCGAGGACTTCGGCGGGCGCGGACGTGTTGGACGCTGCACCGCCGACCTCCACTGGCAGGGCGTGGTCATGGACACATCGACGGCGGATGGCGCGAGCAGCAGCAGCACGAGAGGGGCGGGGCGACACGGCGTCGTCCACGCCAGTCACGATGCCTGTGTCGTCGTGGTCCACCGCATGCCGGCTTGGAGCAACACACCACTAATCCGCAAGCTGGTTTGGAGTGGCGAGTTGCTGAACGACTCGTCGGCTTGGAGCTTCTGCCTGCGCGAGCTAGCCTGCAGCCGCCTGGATCGCCGACTGAGGCGGACCAGAGAGTTGCATGGCTTGTATCCGGCGTGCTCGACGGGCCACCCAGCCAGCTTATATGCCGGAGAACTCGACTTCCTGCTTGCGGATGCCATGGAGTTTGTGGAAAAAATGGTGTGCAAGCAGGAGATGGGTGTAGAGTGTGGTGCGTTTTTGCTCGACTGCTGGCATCGTTTAAATAATAGCGGGAGGACGACTTGAGCGAACCAGCGTTGTGTTTAATGACGTGCGACTCGTGAACGGACGTGTGACTGGAGTAGGTTTTTCGGCACATGCGCGTGTTTTAATGGAGGAAAGCCGGCAGTTTGTGGCTGTTTGAATGCCGCGATGGGGCGTGTTCAACCGGGCGAGCGGCGGGTGCCCTCTCTCGGCTAGCGTGGCGCTTCAATGCCGTTAGTGAGAGGCTGCGTTCGTATGCGCCTCCCTCCCGTCCGGTCAAATCGTGGGCATCAATGCTGGATGCTGCATGCTCTGGGCCGACATGAATGCGGCGTGGCAAGCTACACGATGCATGGGATGGAAAGCACGGGAGGAGCGGGTGGGGGTTTGGGTGGGCCAGGGTGGTTAGAAGCGGGTGTAGGTGATGTCCGGACGCTCGCAAAGCCCCCCTCCTCACGTTTGTCTCCGGTTTGCGGAAGAAAGCACGTCCGGACCATCCTGCAGACGGATATAACTATGCGTTCGATGACTTCTGCGGTTCGGATGTCACTGTATGGCCTTATGCAGGCGGTTTGAGGGTCGCCGTTGGAAATGCCCTTAGACTCTTTAAGCTTGTATATACATAGGGAATACTAGGGCTCCCCCACCTTCTATCGATGCCGTCATCGATCTGCCTCGTCTCTTGTGGACTTAGGGCTGTAGAGGCGCAGTGGATTTCGGACTTAGCCGGTGGGAGGGCTTTTGCTTCGTTTTTAGATGTTCTTTTGTTGTTGAGTTATTTAGGGTTTATGTCATGTTCACAAAGACGAGGCAGTGACGGCTCCGTTAAGATAGAATAAGGTTCAAGGGGATGGGGGCGTGGGGAAGGTGGGATGTTGGTGGGAGGGAATTTTTTGTTGGGGTTGTCGGTTCATATGAGGGTGTCAGTACAATAATCTTTTTGTTAGTAGAATAAGGTCTTAAGGAATGTTAGTAGAATAGGCTCACAATATTCACCCGTATTCTCATATGTATTCAATGATATGCTTTTAGTTAGTCAAATTCACAACCTAGAACTATGCGCGTGTCCTATGTATCGAGATGGAGGAATCAACAAGTTGCCCAACACTGTTAATGGCGCATAATTAATATTAAAGATTATGGACTAATGGAAGAAAGAGAGACCGATTAAATCGGTCATGCATTGATGAAGGAGGACCGGAGAAAAGAGACCCGATCAAACCGTCATGAAGATATACTAGACTGTGACACGCGCTTTACCGCGTCATTCTTCAGTCGTGAGATAAGTCTCGTCTATTTATTTTGTATGTGGTTTTATTACGGTCGGCTCACTTATTGTCTGTAATTGTTAGTTAATTATCTTATATAATATTGTTGATCATATGTTAAATTGTTAGTTCATTGGATGATTCGTGCATATTACCACGGAATGAAATACGTTGACGAATCAAGTTGGATGAGCTATCTGTCATCGGCCTTTTGCATGCATTGTAAAAGACAGAGCCATCATATTTTGGTATATATTCAGATACTCCCTCCGTTCCATAATATAGTGTATAGTTCAAAATTTACGAACTTTGACCAAGTTTATGCATAAAACTATTTATATCTATAATACCAAATATCTAAAATATGAAAATACTTATTATAATGAATCTAATGATATATGCTTGGCATTCTAGATGAGAATGTTTTTCTCAAAATATTTGGTCAAAGTTTGTGTGATTTGACTTTTCAAAAAATATATATGCACTACATTATGAAATGGAGGGAGTATTCAATTTGGCTCTTGGAAGCATTCTGGTCATGTTTACTGATTATTTTTTGTAAATGACAAAAAAATATTAAAAAGTGAAACATGCACATATTCATGTTTAAAAGGCCAAAGCATTTCAATCTGTGTAAAAAAACAAGTTGGACGACATTTTCTTACATTTCTCGACTACTTAGCTTTGTTTTTCCATTGACGAAAGACTATTGTTCCATCGCTCATGAAAATTTTCATGCATGTTTTGAACGCTAACATGGACATGAACTTTTTAACATTTTCTAAAGTAGTTTTCTATTTGTTTTTAATTTACTATTCATCAACAAATGCTCCCTAGAGCGAAAACGCCATGCCCATCTTCAGTTCATCTGTACAGTAGGTTGGCCTTGCTTTAAGGCATGTGATATCGGTATCTAGAAGAAAATTGAGAATCACAGTAATGTTTTTATATACTACATTTGTTTCTTTTTACTTCACGTATTAGATTTCTCTGAAGTCAAACTTTGTAAAGTCTGATCAAGTTTATATTTAGAAATATGTTCCATGATAGATCTAATGATACTGATTTTGTATTGTGCATGTTATTTTTTTTGGAAACTTGGTCAAACTTACAATGAGTTTGACCGAGGACAAAATGTATATGCGGAGTAAACATAAATAGGAGTATAATATATACATATACTTTGCAGTTGAGAGACGCAATAACATACTAATATTAATACGCACCTAAGCAATGGACACACATTGATAAATGGGCCTAACAACGCTCCCCTCAGCCCCGAGCCACTAGAGGAAAGGAAATCAAGGGAGCTTAGAGCATCTATAGCCGGACCTCTTAAAACCGTCTCATACGCCCGGGCGGGTTGTCTGGTCACGTTTTTTTTTGACCCAGCACTACTAGGGAAAACCCTACCAGTAGCGCGGGTATTTTGCCTCGGAATGCCGCGCTACTGATAAGGCGCTACAACTAACATATAGCAGTAGCACGTGTCATCCCACGCTACTGCTATACATGGCTAGCAGTAGCGATCTTTAGTGTAGAGCGCTGCTGCTAATATCTGCAGCACTTTTTAGCAGGAAGCGCTACTGGTAAGGGAGCGCTACTGCTAACTTTATTCCCCTCGCTACTGCTAGTTTTATTAGTTTCTGTTTTTTTCCTGCATATTTGTTTTGTATTTGAATAGGCTTTGTACAATAATATTTAGCATATCATACACATACAAATGCAATCATATCATATACATACAAATAGTCTCATCAATCATGTCATCATCTTAATCATCATCTAACACAAAGTGGTCTCTCGTCATCATCTCAAAAATTGCGATACAAGTCTCGGTTACTTGCAACTACATCGTCATCCATCTAAACAATGATATACGCGAGAAGAGCTATCACTATGAGTGAGAGCGGAACTATGCAGTACATGAGTTCGTATCCCTCTCTCGCATTAGCGTGAACCTAAACTAACTACTGGCTGTCGCTCGGAAACCGGAAACCGGTACACCTAGGCCTGACACTGCGGCCACTCGTCGTATACTCCTGGCGTAGCACTTCTTCGCCATCAATGATCTATGCATCTGCATCGTCACATGAGTCGATGATATGCAACATATATAGTTGAGCAACAGAAAGAGACAGACTTGGAAAAAATAGAAGCAACATATCATAAGCATAAATAACAAAGTTCATCATACCCAAAATGCCCTAACTAGAGTGATCTTCGCTAGTCGAGGAGGACAGTTTAATTATATCACAAATAAAGTTTCGTCGTGCATAACTCAAAGTTTTGTCATACAGAAAGTATGGACTAAACGGACACATTGTCATATATCGACAATCACTCCAACATGTCGTGCCATCCATCCAAGTCAGGGAGATAGTCCCTGAGAGAGTCCTGGATAAGGGGGTATCTGGAGAGTCGAACTATATACTTTGGCCGGACTGTTGGACTGTGAAGATACAAGATTAAAGACTTCGTCCCGTGTCCGGATGGGACTCTCCTTGGCGTGGAAGGCAAGCTTGGCGATCCGGATTATAGATCTCCTTCTCTGTAACCGACTTTGCGTAACCCTAGCCCCCTCCGGTGTCTATATAAACCGGAGGGTTTAGTCCGTATGAAACAACAACAATCATACCATAGGCTAGCTTCTAGGGTTTAGCCTCTCTAATCTCGTGGTAGATCAACTGTTGTAATACTCATATCATCAAGATCAATCAAGCAAGAAGTAGGGTATTACCTCCATCGAGAGGGCCTGAACCTGGGTAAACATCGTGTCCCCAGCCTCCTGTTACCATTAGCCTTAGACGCACAGTTCGGGACCCCCTACCCAAGATCCGCCAGTTTTGACACCAACATTGGTGCTTTCATTGAGAGTTCCTCTGTGTTGTCGCAGTAAGGCTAGATGGCTTCTCCAACCTTCAACCACGCCGTCCTGGGTGAGATCTTCCTCCCCGGACAGATCTTCGTGTTCGGAGGCTTCGCACTGCGGGCCAACTCGCTTGGCCATCTGGAGCAGATCGATAGCTACGCCCCTGGCCATCAGGTCAGGTTTGGAAATCTAAACTACACTGCTGACATCCGCGGAGACTTGATCTTCGACGGATTCGAGCCCGTGTTAGGAGCGCTGAATGATCACGACGTGCATGACCTAGATCTGCCGACGGACAGTATCCGGGATATCGCACCTGCTACGGCTCCAGACTTCGTTCCAGAGCAGGTCGTGCCTTCCGAGGACGGGTGGATGGACCCCGCCCCGGAGGCCGCATACTCCTCGGCGTTGGAGCCGAACACAGACTCCTCCCCTAAAGGGATCTGTATCTTCGGACCCCTGGACTCATCTCCGGTTGTGTGTTCCGGACCGCGCGCATCCGTGCCCACCGAATCTAACTGGGCTCCGGTTATGGAGTGCGCCGCCGTGGATATCTTTCAGCACTCACCCTTCGAAGACGTGCTAAATTCATTAAGGTCCCTCTCTCTGTCAGGAGACTCCTGGCCGAACTATGTCCGGCCCGTGTGGGATACGGAGGACGAGGAAAATCGCAACCCAACCACCACCCACTTTGTAGCCACTGTCGATGACCTAACAGACATGCTTGACTTCGACCCCAATAACATCGATGGTATGGACGTTGATGCAGGGGACGATCTGGAACCACCGTCCACGAGGCGCTGGACAGCCACTTCATCAGACGATGTCTATATGGTGGACACGCCCAAAGAAGACAATGGTGACAAAAAGGACACGACGGAGGATAAACCCCCTGGACAAAAGCAAAAACGACGGCGCATGCACCGCCTTAAGACCAGTCACAGTAAAAATAGCGATAACAACCCAAAACAGGATGACACTCCGGTTGACTCCGAAGGCAACAACGACCATAGGGACCCAACGATGGAGCAGGATAAGCCAGGTCATGCCGAACACAGCCCGGAGCAGACGCCCAATCACAACAATCCAGAGGGCCGAACTCATCATACTACCTCCAAAGAGGAGAACAGTCCGGTTGATGATGCGTTCATCATCCCGGAAGAACGTTCGGAACAAGATAACCTCCGCAGAAAACTCCTGGCCACAGCACGGAGCCTGTAGAAGCAGAAGCAAAGGCTTAAGGCCGCGCAGGATACGCTCAACCGAAGATGGAATAAGGTGCTGGACACCAAAGGGAAATGTGGCGATAATCACCACACAAAGAGCTACCCAAAGCGCAAACTGCTACCCGAATTCTACTATGAAGCCGCAGCGCCCGTTCGACCAAAAAACAATACGGCTACTCAGCCGGACCAACCACCTCATGGCCGCGATAGAGCAGCCATCGATACCACACACGATTTACGAGAGCTCGTGGACAAAAAGGCCAGTGCGGCCAGATCCATATATGGGTCTAGAGGACGTGCTCTGACGCGGGATTATGGTCACCACAATGATCATACTGATCGAATACCAGTCCGGAATCAACACCGGGAGCAACAACAGCCGACAGCATGCCGCGACACGGCCAGATACAGAGGGGCTGCACACTCCCTGTGCTTCACGGATGAGGTGCTGGATCATGAATTTCCACAGGGATTCAAACCCGTGAATATAGAGTCATACGAGGGAACGACGGAACGACGGACCCTGGGGTCTGGATTGAAGATTTTATCCTTCACATACACATGGCTCGTGGGGATGACCTCCACGCCATCAAATACCTCCCCCTCAAGTTAAAAGGACCAGCTCGTCATTGGCTGAAAAGCCTCCCCGACAGCTCAATTGGAAGTTGGGAGGAACTTGAGGATGCTTTCAGGGCCAACTTTCAAGGGACCTATGTCCGGCCTCCGGATGCTGATGATTTAAGTCACATAATACAGCAGCCCGGAGAGTCAGCCCGCAAGCTTTGGAACAGATTCCTCACTAAGAAGAATCAAATTGTCGACTGTCCGAATGCCGAAGCCTTAGCGGCCTTCAAACACAGTATCCGAGACGAGTTGCTTGCCAGACACCTCAGCCAAAAAAACCAGAGAACTATGGCAGCCTTAACAAACCTTATGACCCGATTTTGTGTGGGCGAGGACAGCTGGTTGGCCCGTAGAGGCACCAGCGACCCAGGCACATCCGAAATTCGAGATGGAAACGGGAAGCCACGACGCACTAAGCACAAACATCGGAATAACGATAGTCCGGACAACACGGTGGTTAACGCCGGATTCAGGGGCTCTCAACCTGGTCAAGGGAAGAAGCCATTTAAGGGCAGTAAAGAGGGACCATCCGGCCTGAATAAAGTCCTGGACAGGTTGTGCCAAATCCATGGCACTTCTGACAAACCTGCAAATCATACCCACCGAGAATGTTGGGTCTTCACACAGGCCGACAAGTTAAACGCCGAACACAAGGGAAGCCAAACACCAAGCGAAGACGAAGGCGAACCTCGCCAGCCGAACACCGGGGGCCAGAAACAATTCCCACTAGAAGTAAAAACGGTAAACATGGTACACGTAACTCACGCAGAGTTCGTAGTCCCCCAATTCAATCCCTGGGCGACTTGCCTGATCACTTTTGATCACAGGGACTACCCGGCCAGTATCCGGCACGGAGGATCGGCTGCCTTAGTGCTTGACCCAATAATTGATGGATACCATCTTACTCGCGTCCTAATGGACGGCGGCAGTAGTCTTAATCTGATATATCAAGACACCATCTGCAAGGTGGGGGTAGACCCATCCAGAATAAATTAAAATAACGCCACCTTCAATGGAGTGATTCCAGGCATTGTGGCCCACTACGGGGGCTCCCTCGTATTAGAAGTGACATTTGGTTCTCCCAACAACCTCAGAAGCGAGAACTTACTCTTCAACATCGCTCCCTTCAACAACGATTATCATGCGTTGCTCGAAAGAATGACCTTCGCTTGCTTTAACGCAATACCGAACTACGCCTGCCTTAAACTCAAGATGCCCAGTCCACACGGTGTCATAACGGTTAGCGGAAACAGAGAGCAATATGCGGCAGCTCCCGCTGCCGGACTCTAGGCGGCCTCTCTCACCGGAACGCATGACCGGTCGTCAAGACCACGGACACGGTTAGACGAGTTCAATACACCATTTTTCACAATAGCTCGGATAAACCTGAGCTAGGTGCTGTACATGTGTCCCCATAAACAATACGAGGGGCTGCAAACATGTAACAAATCCCACAATTCGGCTTGCCTCATTAATAGGCAAATATCTCGAACATCCATCGAGCATAACTAACTTTTCGCATGCTTACTCTTCATGAGTTTTCTACAGACACTACCAGTGCGACACCCTTCCAGGATACGGCACAACCAAGACAGAGACGCAGACGTGCAGCAGGGCCCCGCCCACAGGTTTCTCTTTAGATTAAGCCCCTGCGTAAACCTTCTTTACTGTCTTTTGTTGCTCGACATCCCATGGGTATTTCATACACCTATAAGGGATACTGGCGTTATAGGCTTCTTGCCACGACAGATCAATGCACGTACCTGAAATTACAGGGTCAAGGGCGTTATTCAGCCCAATATATGTTATAAAGTCTGAATACCCTCGGGAGTGTTCGGCATCACGAGTTTGGCCTTATATGCGCCAGCTCCAAATTATGTCTTTGGTCAAATGTTGGGTTAGCCCGGCTCCTGGGTTTGCTGCCTTATGTTCCGTTCTATCGGCTAAGGCGGCCAAAGGACAACTACTGCGATTGTGCCCTGGTTATTTTGGATGAGCACCTCAGTAGAGAAAGCCAAAAACTGACTATCATGATACAGCGAGAGACTGGTCAACCACTCGAGGACTCATCAGAATCTATAGGATTCCTCCGCATTAACGAAGGACCGGTCTCCCGGTCAAGTACACGCACCGTATCCGGACGCTCGCGGAAGTACCAGGGGCTACATAGTAGCCCCACCTTTCAAACCCCTATGGCTAAGTGAAAAGTGTTACAACTATATAGTCTGGTTGCCTGGTTCGATGTGCGATCACCTACTTAACGGACCAAGACGTTGGATCAAGTGTGTTCACGCATATTTCCTCGAACACCCCCGCATTATGTGCGTGGGGGCTGAAGCCAACGACTGCTAACTTTCACGTTATATGCATACATAAACAGCCGTACATGAGACATTATAATACTTTCAGGCAAAAGTATAAAAAAACAGCCTCTATAATTAAACGCATAATTGTATACAATTAATAGAATCGTCACTCAAACATGACATTCTTTGAGCACTGAGCCTATATTCTACGAGCACCTTCTATGACCTGCTCAAAATAGTGCTCGGCTGGGTCTTGGCTTCCTGTCGGACCCTGGGTTGCAATGCTGGTGGCCTCCATGTCCGCCTAGTATGTCTTCACACGGGAAAGGGCCATCCGCGCACCTTCTATGCATGCCGACCTCTTCTCGGCATCTATTCGCGCTCTGGCGCCAAATAATTGTTGCACCAAACCAAAGTAACTGTCCGGCTTCGGCCCCTTCGGCCACAGATGGTCTATTACAGACCTCATTGCAAGGCCGTACAACCTATGGAGCTCGGCTATAGCGGCCATCTTCTCATTCAAGGGTAAGGAGCGCGCTGGGGCATTAAATTGTGACCAGAACAACCTTTCTATTTTGTTTTCTTCATGGTCCTTGAACAACTTGGTCGCATCAGCCGCACTCTTCGCCAAGTCCGCATACTCATCTGCAACACTCCATAGCTTATCCAACGGAGCATATTTTAGATCTAAAAACTTCATCCGCAACAAATAAGGATTTCCAGCCGCGATTTCTCCAGCTTGTCGAAGTTCCTCCCGCGCGTCACTAATTTCAGAGCGCGTCTCCTTAGCCGAATCCAGCGCCTTCTTCAGGTCAGCCACCTTTGCCTGATTCTCCTTCTCGAGAAGCTCATACCGTCTGGCGGCGTCCCTCAGCTCCACAGCCATCTCAGCTATTTTTTCTTCGCTACGGAGATGAGCGGCCTATTCGGCTTTCAAGTCTTCGACCGCCTTTAGAGCAGCCGCATTGCTGACCCGGGCTTGTTCCTTGGCTAGAGCAAGCTCCGCCCTCAGGGCCTCAATGGCAGTAGCTCCGCCTGCAGCCACATCACATCATATTACTATTACAAACTCCTTACAATCTCTTAAAGCAAACAAGGAAAATGAGCACATACTCTATGACTCGTCTATCCGCTTTTTTATAAGCGTGACGTCAGTATTCACCACATCTATTTGTCGCCTTAGTTCGGCCAGCTCAGCATTCCGGTCTATCGCCGGACCCTTAGCAACCTGCACATCAACACAAGTGCGATGATTACCTGGGATTGTGATCCTCCGCTCGCCGCCATCGGCTGGCAACCAAAGTCTCAGGGGCTACTATCTATACATAGCACATCTATCGCATGCGTGCAACCAAAAACGGCGTATTTCGCTGCTTACCTCAAAACCTTTGAGCAAGCTCCTAAAAGCTTCATTTAACCCGCTTGTGGCGGAGGAAATTTTCTCCAACACCATACCCATTAGTGTACGGTGATCCTCCGAGAGAGCAGCTAACTCCAGGAGGCCCGTCAGTATGTTCGGCCGGGCACCGGACTCTTCCAGACCCTTTTCATTGTCTGCCACAGGAGCCGAACGCACTGGGATCGGGGCGGCCGAAGTATCAGCTTCTGGTCCCATTGGATCTAGACTCCTCCATGACGGTACCTCAGGGTCGCCTGCACCATAGGGCGGAGAGGTAGGTGGGGTTTCACTCTCCATCATCTACGGAAGAAGATCCCCCGAGGACGAACCCTGTTGAGATGAACTACTAGCCGGACTGCAAAAAACAGGTCCTGGTTATTACTCTCTGAGGGAAAAGCAATAAGCTCCTTGTTTATTAGACTTACAGCTCGATGGAAGGCTGGCCCATTAGCGGGCACGGTGCGGTAAGAACGCCCTTCGGGGCAGGGCCCTTTGGTGAAGTTTTCTTCCCTTGTTTGGGCGCCCTCGTTTCCAAGTCTTCGGAAGCGGTCCTCTTCTTCCCGTGGGGGGAGGAAACCTCAGATTCACCTCCCTAGTTCTCCTCCTCCGTGGAGACATTAATTCCCCCGGTTCGGATGCACAATGTGTGAGGCTCACTCTTGACCTCCCCAATCTTCCGTTCATCTTTCTCCTGTGGCACTTGACTTAGCGTCCGTTTAAGAATCCTAGCCATTGCCGGACTGAGCGAGCCTTCGGGAAGCAGGGCTGGACACCTGATCCTCTCCGCCTTACTAAGCCAATCCTGGTTGCGAACAGTATTCAGAACAATGCTATGAATATAAGCAAAGTGTTCGGTTATAGGGTTACTTACTTAGGTATCTAGGCGATTGCATCTCATGCCCGCATCCTCGATGGTGTCCGGTCACTTTATTCATGGTCCGAAGAACAACTTATACATCCCTTCGGGCGTCATGCCAAAGAAGTGCTGAATGGTTCGCGGGCCTTCTGGATTGAACTCCCACATGCGGAGAGGCCGACGTTTGCACGGCAGGGCCCGTCGAACTAGCATTACCTGGATTATTTTGACAAGACTAATGTCCCTCTCAAGGAGCTCACGAATGCGGCTTTGTAGCATTGGTACATCATTCGCAGGCCCCTAGTTCAGTCCCACGTTGGCCCACTACGCCAGTTGAGGTGGAGGGCCCGAGCGGAAGGCGGGCGCGGCCGCCCACTTTGAGCCTCGAGGAGCTGTGACATAGAACCACCTCCGTTGCCATAAATCAGATACCTCCGGGAAGGAGCCTTCGAGCCACAGGGCATCGATGTTCCTGCTTATTATGGCGCCTCCGCACTCTGCGTGTCGCCCCTCAATCATCTTCGGCTTCACATTGAAAGTCTTGAGCCATAAGCCGAAGTGGGGGGTAATGTGGAGGAAGGCTTCACACACGGCGATAAATGACGAGATGTGGAGGATGGAATCCGGAGCTAGATCATGGAAATCTAGCCTGTAGTAGAACATGAGCCCCCTCACGAAGGGCTCAAGAGTAAGACCCAAGCCCCGGAGGAAGTGGGATACAAATACGACGCTCTCATTGGGCTCGGGAGTAGGGATTACCTGTTCGGGAGCAGGAAGCCTATGCTTGACATCAGCGGTCAAATACCCGGCCTCCCTGAGCTTCGCGATATCCTCCTCTGTGAGAGAGGAAGCCATCCATTGGCCTTGATGGTCAGATCCGGACATGATCGAGGATCCGGGGTGCTTAGGCTCGAGCTTTGGGTGTTGGAACTCAGCGTGCGAGATGCGCGAGCGTGGAGATAGAGGGATATGCCTCAACTCCTTTATAAAGGAGGGGAGAATATCAAGCGTCCCCAAACATGGTCGTTCGGGACTTGCCTAAAAACACGGAGTCATGCCAACATGCATGATTGGATTACCCATACCCGTATTGATGAGGATCCCGTAGTAAGGGGGACACGATCTCTGGTTTGACAAGACGTGCCAAGAAAACCGCCTCGTGATGTGCGCGGTAGCAAGTTATAAAAAGGGTTTGAATAAAAATGGACCGCGACGTGATGTCACTTTTCGAAGAGTTGTCAGCAGATTAGATTTGTGGATTATTATTCTCTCTACGGTGGTATATGGAATTTATCTTGCAGAGCCGGACACGTTCCTTGTGTTCGGAATTTATCTTGAAGTATTCGGAGATGGAACCCGCCTCACAATGCCGAAGACAATCTACGCGCCGAACTCATCGTCATTGAAGCCTGGTTCAGGGGCTATTGAGGGAGTCCTGGATAAGGGGGTATCCGGACAGCCGGACTATATACTTTGGCCGGACTGTTGGACTATGAAGATACAAGATTAAAGACTTCGTCCCATATCCGGATGGGACTCTCCTTGGCGTGGAAGGCAAGCTTGGTGATCCGGGTTATAGATCTCCTTCTCTGTAACCGACTTTGTGTAACCCTAGCCCCCCCGGTGTCTATATAAACCGGAGGGTTTAGTCTATAGGAAACAACAACAATCATACCATAGGCTAGCTTCTAGGGTTTAGCCTCTCTGATGTCATGGTAGATCAACTCTTGTAATACTCATATAATCAAGATCAATCAAGAAGGAAGTAGGGTATTACCTCCATTGAGAGGGCCTGAACCTGGGTAAACATCGTCTCCCCAGCCTCCTGTTACCATTAGCCTTAGACGCATAGTTCGGGACCCCCTACCCGAGATCCGCCGGTTTTGACACTGACAGTCCCCGAGCTTAGTGAAAGGCTTTAGGTCGAGACGCTAAGAGGCTACGCATGTTTGGACGTCTTCCGGCGACATTTGTCCTTCTTCGTAGAACATCCCTGTTTCTTCGACGACCTCCTTCATGATGATTTGGGCAAGTTCGTGCTAGATGTGATAGAACTCAGCTCGGAGTCGATGATCCTCGATATCTCCTAAGTTCTTTTCTCATTGCAGAATATGGGCATCGCCGGATCTAGGTGACATGCGAAGGTTCTTGTGATCCCGTCTGTACTCCAGCATGTGGTGTAGGACATAGAATCCATCATTAAGAGAATCACTCGGTTGCTGGATGCAGCAGAAGTTGGTCTTATGGCTGAAGGCAGCCCTGCCGTCCCTTTTCTTCTTGTCCTTGACCTCTCCACCCCATGTGCCGTAGTAAAACATAGCACTGTCGAGAACAGACTTGATGTGGGTGTAATCCTTTTTGTTAATGTTCTTTGACGAGTCCAAGTAAAGAGCGTGGGAGTATCGGGGGTAGAGGATGATGAGGACGGCGCGCCCACTGTTGCGCAAATATGTATACCTCAAATTAATTAGCCTCCACCATGCAAATGAATGATTGAAATCGAAGGAAGGATATCCGTGCGGATGACTTACAGGTGATGATTAGGCACGAGAATCGCCTCCTTGTCCTTATTGGCGAGCATGAAATTGACGAGGTAGTCCCTCGCATATTCATGGTGCTCTGCGCAGACTGCCAAGAAGCCCTCGTGCATGAAGTACGGGACAGCGACACAGATATAAGGTATCTGCTCAACCCCGATGAGGTAGTTCATGTGCAAGGCAGAAAGGCGGACAAACGTAAAATCTAGCTTCTTCAAGTGAAACATGTCAAAGATGTAATCGAATCGAAGGAAGAACTTCTCCGCGGGGAATGTGTCGACGTACGACAATTGCCGCGGCACGTTAACCACGTAGAGTGGGTATCCTGGATTTTTCGAGGCGATGGGGCCTTTCTCTATCCGCAACACATCATCATGAAGTCTCCTTAGATCGCCGAATATGGCCCCTAGCACTGCTTTAGGTAGGATTGGTTCACCGGGGATATGCCATTTTGCCGCACCAGGGATATCTATACAGTCTTGAACCCGAGGCTACTGAGGCGGCTGGATCATAGAAGCAGCTTTGTTGCCTTTCCTCGGTCTCTTCCTAGGCTTCTTTGCTACCGGAAGGTCGTCCATAATACGTTCAGACTCCAGAGGCGACAATTCCGGCACCGACTCATGACGCTCAAACCCTAAGTAGGAGCCAGTATTGACAAATTGTTGAGTGTCATCGTCATCCTCATCCTCATCTATGCCGACGTCACCAGCGACTAATGGAGCTTCTGAAGGAAATATGCCCTAGAGACAATAATAAAGTTATTATTTATTTCCTTATTTTATGATAAATGTTTATTATTCATGCTAGAATTGTATTAACTGGAAACTTAGTACATGTGTGAATTCATAGACAAACATAGTGTCACTAGTATGCCTCTACTTGACTAGCTCGTTAATCAAAGATGGTTAAGTTTCCTAACCATAGACATGAGTTGTCATTTGATTAACGGGATCACATCATTAGAGAATGATGTGATTGACTTGACCCATTCCGTTAGCTTAGCACTTGGTCGTTTAGTATGTTGCTATTGCTTTCTTCATGACTTATACATGTTCCTATGACTATGAGATTATGCAACTCCCGTTCACCGGAGGAACACTTTGTGTGCTACCAAACGCCACAACGTAACTGGGTGATTATAAAGGTGCTCTACAGGTGTCTCCGAAGGTACTTGTTGAGTTGGCGTATTTAGAGATTAGGATTTGTCACTCCGATTGTAGGAGAGGTATATCTCTGGGCCCTCTCGGTAATGCACATCACTATAAGCCTTGCAAGCAATGTGACTAATGAGTTAGTTGCGGGATGATGCATTACATAACGAGTAAAGAGACTTGCCGGTAACGAGATTGAACTAGGTATTGAGATCCCGACGGTCGAATCTCGGGCAAGTAACATACCGATGACAAAGGGAACAACGTATGTTGTTATGCGGTTTGACCGATAAAGATCTTTGTAGAATATGTGGGAACCAATATGAGCATCCAAGTTACGCTATTGGTTATTGACCGGAGACGTGTCTCGGTCATGTCTACATTGTTCTCGAACCCGTAGGGTCCGCACGCTTAAAGTTCGGTGACGATCGGTATTATGAGTTTATGTGTTTTGATGTACCGAAGGTAGTTCGGAGTCCCGGATGATATCGGGGACATGACGAGGAGTATCGAAATGGTCGAGACATAAAGATTGATATATTGGACGACTATATTCGGACTTCGGAAAGGTTCTGAGTGATTCGGGTATTTTTCGGAGTACCGGAGAGTTACGGGAATTCGCCGGGGAGTATATGAGCCTTATTGGGCCATACGGAAATAGAGGAGAGAGCCCAAAAGGAAGGAGGCGTGCGCCCCCTCTGGTCCGAATTGGACAAGGGGTGCAGCCCCCTTTTCCTTCTCCCCCCCTCTTTCCTTCTCTCCTACTCCAACAAGGAAAGGAGGAGTCCTACTTCCGGTGGGAGTATGACTCCCCCCTTGGCGCGCGCTCCTCCTTGGCCGTCCGCCTTCCCCCTTGCTCCTTTATATACGGGGGCAGGAAGGGCACCTCTAGATACAACAATTGATCCTTGAGATCTATTAGCCGTGTGCGGTGCCCTCCTCCACCATAATCCACCTCGATAATATCGTAGCGGTGCTTAGGCGAAGCCCTGCAGCGGTAAAACATCATCATCGTCACCACACCGTCGTGCTGACGGAACTCTCCCTCAAAGCTCGGTTGGATCAGAGTTCGAGGGACATCATCGAGCTGAACGTGTGCTGAACTCGGAGGTGCCGTGCATTCGGTACTTGATCGGTCGGATCATGAAGATGTACGACTACATCAACCGCGTTGTGCTAACGCTTCCGCTTTCGGTCTACGAGGGTACGTGGACAACACTCTCCCCTCTCGTTGCTATGGATCACCATGATCTTGCATGTGCGTAGGAATTTTTTTGAAATTACTACGTTCCCCATCAACCTCTTCCTCACCGCGTTTGCTATCACCCAGCACGACAGCTGATGCTAATTGGGTTGGTGGGGTGTTGATGTTCATACCTAACTGCGTGCTCGTGGGTGTTCTCCTGGCCGCCTCCAGACGAAGCAGACTCTTTGGCCACAACAAGACCCACCCATTGCAATCACCAAGCCGCCGCGGGGTCTTGTCGTCACCCCCCCTAGTACCAGAGGAGCCAAATTCTCATGGCCCGGTTTGGCACTGGCCACAGAAACCTTGAAGATGTCCGGGGGAATCGGCCTGCTGTGGAACAATGGTTCCTTCTCCATTATCATCGCCATCCCCACGTCCACCTTCTGGTCGCCGATGGTGTACAATATGGTGCACGGGGTTACGTCGGCATGCAAAGACATGTCTGCGACGTGAGACATCCGAAAGGCAACGAAAACGGGAGATTATACATTTATTGAAGAGGGCCGGTGTGACAGATACCGTGAGGGCGTCGAGTTCAGCCAAAGATGAAGCACCGCCGAGCACGTCCGGTGCCGGAGCCGGTGCGGGAGTAGGTGTAGGAGCAGGTGCAGCTGCAGGTGCTGGTGCAATGCTAGTCGAGCTGCTCCCGAAGAAGTCAGCAAGGGGAAAGTCCGCTGCATTTTTTCTGGATTTTGCCTCCTCAATTGAAAATGGCCGAAACCAAGACAGTAGACATATCTACAACCACCTGTTTTGCGGCAGCTACCGCTGTTGCGACTATCTCAGATGATTTCTTCTCAACCGCAATCTCAACCTTCTTATTGATGTTTTCTTCAGTTAACCTCCGTCTTTCCTTTCTCTCCTCCATGGTCTCACGGTAGTACTTCTTCCATGTGGCGCCGTCTCCGACACCATGCATGCGTTCATACGACAGTCGAGTCTCCACCGAGAGTCCTTTCAATATGTTCAATGCCTAGTTGACTGGATTGTCCCACTTGGGCCTCGCCAATGCCTCAGACGGTGAGTCGCTTTCGACCGCAATCCTGTGCTGCTCTCTCTGCAAAAGGCACAAGGATCGTTTACAAATATGACTAACATGCAGTCGAATTGATCAGAAACTAAAATTACCAGCAGTCTCATTAACTTCATCGTGACCGTGTTCGTCTCGAAAACCTTCTTCACTGGGTCCAAATGGTGCCGGGCCCTGAGGACGTCACGCTCCTGCGGGACGGTGAACTCCGCCAAGGGGTCTGGGATGCCCAAACTCTCGCGTTCCGCATCCTCCTTGGCCCATATGGACCTCTCCCGCCATAACCACGGCTTCCCAGGTGGTGGCACCCCATGTTCCTCTGTTGAAGCCCCTTCATGTAATTCGACTTTTTTTTGGCAGCTTCGGCCTCGCAAGCCGCCTTGAATATTTTGAAGTGCTCTTCCATGATCGTCGGATTATCCTTTACAATCTCGGAGTAGGGTTCCTTTTTGTTGACGATTTGATGTTTCACCCTTGCTTTCCAGGCGACCAACGCGTTGCTAAACTTGGTCATGGCGTGTTTGTTTATCTTCTTCATTGCCAGGTCCTTATCTGGATCTTTATAATCCTTTTCATTCCGGCCCGGGAACAAGAATATCTGGTGCAACTTCTTTAGAGGGAGGGCCTCATATTATATATCTTCTTTAGTTTCTCATCGTTGATGGTGGCGGTTGTCCGTATGATGTAGCCTATTTGATTGTCGTAGCACGTGCGCGCTTCCGCGGGCGCGTTTGGCTCAAAATTGCCGCCGTCCACCTCTGTGACCACCAGTCTAGTAGTCATGAGCTTGTTAGGAAGCCGTTGCCTCTTTGCTTTCGGTTCTATACCGACTTCGCTTGTCTCGGCGCCGGTCTCAGTCTCAGCGCCGGTCTCGATGCTGGTCACAGTCTCAGCTTCGGTCTCAGTCTCCGATGTGACAGGTGGACCCAGCAACATCAACCGTTGATCGTCGACTTCCCTCAAAAATTTGTCTGCCGCCACGTAGGCGTTATCGCAGTCACCAGAACCCTGCCCTTCACGGTTGCTAGCCATGTTTCCTGCTATTAAATCTAGTCAATTAATTATAGAACTAATAAAATGAATAATGACATAAAAAGGCCTATGCTTTGCAGGAATGTTGACTCCTTCCCGGTGCGGCAAATCCCGAGCACTCGATATGTCCTAGTTTGTAGCACAAGTCATGCCAAAATTCACGGAAATTTTCGGCATGACTTTGGCTAAAAGGTGGACAAATCGAGAACCTAAAATTTGCCAAAACGGAAATGAATCAACATTCTGGCAAAACATAGGCCACTCGGATTCATTCCCTGGAAACAACAAAGCCACTTGGGCACAATCGAAACATGTGCAAACACAGTTGAGGAATTTGCATATATCCTCACCGCTTCAAATTTTCATCTCCTAGCGTTTGACACTTCAAGAAAATCTACACAAATCTCATGCTCTCTCAAACTCAATTCAAAAACCAAATATAGATTATATTTAGTTAACTATTGAACTAAACTTTACTCTAAAGTAAACCCTACTGCCCTGATTAACATCTAGTTAAACAAACTCAATTCAAAAACTAAACCCTACTGAACTAATTATCATCTACATTATCTACTACTTAACATCTATTATTACCCTAACTAAAAAACATCTAGTATTAACCATACTGCCCTAGTTAACTAGTACCATCACTACTACTAATTAACATATACTACTACTACTACTAAAAATCATTATCTATGAACCCTGGTACTAATTAACATCTACTACTACTACTAATTAACATGGCAGAGGAAGAAAAAGCAGAGAGAGAGGGGGTGGGGGGGCTTACAGAGAGGGGAGAGACGGTGGCGGGGAGGTGGTCTGCAATGGAGGTAGGGGCGGCAAGGGCGGGCTCGGGATCGGGAGGCGGCGGTCCTGGGCGGGCTCGGGCGGCGGCGGTGAGGTCGAGGGTGGCGGCGGTGAGGTTGAGAGTGGCCTCGGGCGACGACGGTGAGGGAAGGCTCGGGCTCAGGCGGCGGCGACAGAGGAGTTGGGGGAACAAGGGGGAGAGGGGGGAAAGAAGGACTTAGCAAAATTTTGAGCCCGCGGGTGGTTAAGTTGAACTAGCAGTAGCGCTGTTTCGAAAACGCGCTATAGCTGAGTTAGCTATAGCGCATTTTAGCAAACCACGCTACTGCTATAGGAAGCAATTATTTCTTTTGTTTATCCTTACATTTTCTTTTTTTCATTTCTTTGTTTTCTACTTCTTTCATTTTCATTTACTTTTCTATTTTTTTTCAGTTTTCTTTTCTTTCTTAGCAGCAGCGCTCTACGCAGGAAACGCGCTGCAACAACGATCATAGTGGTAGCGCGCTTTGCGCGGATTCGCTACTACTATTCCTAGCCTACCGCCAACACGGTGGGAATTATAGTGGTAGCGCCTTTTGCTGCACACGCGCTACTGCTATAGTTGTAGCTATAGCGCACTTTTCTTGAACGCACTACTACAAAGTAGCAGCAGCGCCCTATTTTAACCAGCGCTACTGCTATACCTTTGTGTATAGGCTTTTCCCTAGTAGTGCAGATGGACGCCTCAAACGGGCCTCAAACGTCCGGACTGACCGGCACCTACCATATCCAGCCCAAATATGAGGCAGATATGGGGTGGCCCGGGCATGCCCGGGCGCGTCCGCCTGACAAGCCCAGCCCACCATCGACCCCACAAATGTCTCACAAAAAACCTCATCGGCCTCGTCGGTCTGAAACCCTAGCTCACTCACTCTCCTCTCTTTCTTTGTTCTCTCCTGTCCCTTCACCGATTTCGACCGAATCTGGCACAATGTCGAGCTCCGGCAGCCGCTCCTACAACGAGGTGGATACAAAGTATGAGCTTGCCCTCTACATCGCCTTGGAGCGGTCCAAGGTGAAGACTGGGGGCAGCTCCAGACCTACAGCCTTGCCGCAGCCGCCACTTCCCCGTCAGCGCATCTCGGACACCCACGCTGGCCCTTCCCGGCCCATGGGCAGCTCCGACAGTCAGCCAGCGCAATGGGCGCCTCCCCTACGTCGTCCCCTCGCCCCGCCGGCTGCTGCTTCCCCACACGTCTCCTTGCCCCATGATGTGAACACTAGTGCCATTGTTGTGCCATTGGCCACTCAGACTAGTTCTACGACTACCACTATTTCACAAGTTCATAATCTGCCAGAAGGTAGGAAGAAAGGTGTAAAGTGGACACGTGCAGGCATCCTAGGCGCTGTTCCATGTGCTGCATCGAAGAAGAAAGGAGACTTGGAAGTTTCTGCTAGTTGCATGGAGGTGCCCGTTGTTTATATAGGAGACATTGCAATCCAGCTTGTAGTTTCACAAGAAGTGAAGCCCTACTTTAGAACTCCTCCAAGGTGGTAATCTCAAGCGTGCAAAGAAGAAATTCCTTTATGTTTTCTTATTATATTTTAGGACAACGCTAATGCCCACACGTGTGGTGGGAGCCAAACCCGCCCACACGCTCTATAGCACATAGGCTACGCCATGTCACCACATGCATGTGGAATTTTTTGGATTTTCTATTTTTAAAATGTTTTATCTCTTAAATGAAAAAATCAGATTGAAGATCCGTTTTCACCATTAAATCCCTCGCGACGAGATCTTCGAAACTAGATCTCATATCCATATATTTCAACGATTTTTTTTTTGATTAAAAGTTGCCGTGTCTATTGCACATGAATTGCCATGATGTTTACACTGAAGTTGCCATGATATGTTTCAGCTATTTTCTTCTATATTTAAAAGTAAATTTTGACATATTATAAAACGGGGAATTAAAAACTAGACTTGGCATGCACCATAAATTAAAATTGCCATGATACATGCAATTAAAATTGCCATGGTTCATACAAAAAATATTTTCATGATCAAAGTACTGGAATTGTCATCATCAAAAAACTAAAATTGCCACAATCTACAAACTAAAATTGCCACATGGCAACTTTAGTTTAAGCACTATGACAACTACAGTGTAAACATCATGGCAACTTTTGGGGGAAAAATAATTTCGTCGAAACATATCAACATGGAGTCTAGTTTTGAAGATCTCGTCGAGGCGGATTTAATGGTGAAAACAGATTTTTAATTCGCCTTTTTAATTAGAAGATAAAACATTTTTAAGCCGAAAACAAAAAACATTTCTACTGATGTCATCTGTTCATACGTAGCAAAATGAGTGGTGACGGAGGCGTGTGGGCGATGTGCAAACGCCCACACGTGTGGGCGTTAGTTTTTCCGATATTTTATAACTTGGGTGATCAATGTGGCTGGAGTAATTAATTAGTTTTCTTAATTAAGAGAGTACTAGTATCACGGGAGAGGTCTAGGGATAAGGTGTGTTAGGTAGGTTAAATAAATAGATGTTTCTCTCCGAGATGTAAAAGAAGAAAACAACTTGTTTGGTACTAAATCTTTTTACGCGTACCTGGCTGAGTCGGTTAGCGATTAGTTTGGCCATGGCTTACGTCGCCTATATAACAAGGCAGTTTGGGTCATTGTACGTGATATAAGTTTTTGAGTTAAAAAATACATAGAAAAGCATCACGCCAGGATGCGCCAAATACCTGGGTTGTTTTGCTAATCTGGAGAGATTAAGTTGCTGCTGCGTGGCCGGTTCGATCCGATCGATTCCGTTGGTAAGCTTTATTCTTTGGTCTTCTAGCATATTGCTTGATCCAAAGAACCGATCCGCTACTTCGTCGCCTACGTCTACTATTGCGACTTCTGTTCATCATGAAATTTTCTACCTTGCCGAGTACCGTGAAAGATCGGGCCATCAAACAACTCGCCATCTAGTCGGGTCTCATCACCCCGCCGGCTGCTGCCCCCCTCATGGGCAGCGGTGGGTGCTTGTGTCCCCCGCCGGCCTAGACGCGCCCGCCGGAGTCGGAGGCGCGCGCAGCCCGCTGCGAGAGGCAGCGGGCAAGGGAGAGGGAGGCTGTGGAGAGCTATGTCCTTCGCCGGCATGGCTTACCAGTGGAGCATGACAAGGACCAACGGCTCCTTGCGTGGGCCTATCGTCGGTTGCTTACGACGGCGGAGATAGACGCTCGGCGGCTCCGTCGGAAGAACGCCAAGGCTCTTCGGCTTGCCATCGAGCAGTCCCAGCGGGAGGCGTTGGAGAAGGCGAGAGAGGTGGCTCGGCTGGCCAAGCTCAGGTGCCAGCAAGACTGGGCCATCCACCGCCTCAAGGGCCTCGTCATCGTAGACTCCGACTCCGACGACCACAACTCCTCCTCCGACGAATCAGACGATCCTCCACTAGCCGCCGACGGGTACAACTACGCCGGCGACCAGAAGGGGAAAGGGCCGGTCGGGAAGTGGTGAAATTGATTTCAATTTCAAGTTTTAGATGTAATGTAAAGTTGTCCATCGTGTATGTGAATTTTGATGGATCTTGTGGTGAATTATTGTGCAATTTCTATGTTCGAAGCTGATCTACGTAGTTTCATCGACGTTGCATGATATACTATGGATATAGGGGTTCGGATATGAGAGGCACGGATATGGACGACACAATTTGGGGAGTGCCCGGTCACGATCCGCGGACGCGTTCGAGCACGTCCGTGAGCGTTTGAGGGCCCAAATTTGCCAAGTCCGGTTTTAGATGCTCTTAGTAACTAGAGAGATATGCGGTGAGGTACTATCCATGCATGCAGAAGACCTAACAGAGAAATAAGTGGATAATTGAATGGAAGTTAGGACAAGGCACACTTAATTTTACTCCGATCAAACACCCGGTGCTAAGGCTGATCGTAATGGGAGTATCATAACTTATTATCATGCATGTCAACTAGGCAATTTTGAGGAGGTGTCATAGAATGAAATGAAGAGAGAGAAAGAGAGAGTTGAGTATCATAACATGATACTGTATTATAATAAATGCTATGCTACTATGTGTCATGCATGACAATAAATAAAGTACTACATGATATTAACATATGATACTATGCATTAGGGGGTTGTATCGTACACTAGTATCATATTCATGATACTAGTACGTATACGATACTCCCTATTACAACCAGCCTAAGGGCATCTCTTGATCCTCAAACCGTATGCATTCAGATTGTACTGTCCGAACCACAAAAGTCATTCAACGCGGGTCTATATCGATCTGCAGGACGACACAGATGTAATTTTTCCCGCAAACAGGAGACAAACGTGAGGGCTTTGCGAGTGTTCACATAGCACCCACGCCCGCTTCTGACTACCCTGGCCCACCAAAAGCTCCTCCTTCCTCGCCCGCCTGCGTTCCCGCCCGACCCTAGGTATCCACATTCATGCCGTTGTGGAGCACGCCGCTGCACATTGAAGACGGCTCAGGGCGGATGTGACCTCTCACTGTCACCATCATTGAAGCGGTGCGTCGGCCGAGGGTGCCGCCCACTGCATGCTCGGCTAAACATGCCTCCTTGCCGCATTCAAACGCCTCCATTAAACCCGTGTGGAAGCCGAGAAACCTACTCCGCCACACGTTCGTTCATGAGCAGGCCGATATTAAACACAAGGCCAGGCAAGCTCCACCCATCCGCCGGCTATTTGAAGGAGGGCACACACCGGGCAAGAATCATACCCCTCCGACGCTTCCCATCTCCTCCTTCCACCATTTTCTTCACCACTTTCGATGACATCCGACGAGCAGGAAGAGCAATTATCCGGCATAAAAGCCGGGCGGGTGGCCCGCCAAGCCCGCCGGTTATGAGCGAGGCAACTCGCGGCTCCACCTCCCTCGCCTAGCCCAACAGAGCAAGTTACCACCCCAATTCGGCGCATGTCTCAGCAACTTGCCACTCAAGGCCGGCACGAGGTGGAGCATGACGACAAGGGTATCGTCGCTGTCATGGACGATGCCGTGTGGCACCGTGTCTCCTGTGCCTGTGACCGCGCCATCTGCCAACAACGCGTGCATAACCGCGCCCTACCGGCAAGGAAAGAGCCAGCTGCGCGAACATCAATGAGGTGGAATCTAGCGTATCCGCGTTCGCTGCTAACATCGAGGGAAAATAGAACATGGGAGGCCGCCACCACTTGGGTCCTAGGAATGCCAACGTCGTTGCATCGTCGGCTTCCCATGACTTGGCTGGTTCTTTATCTTAGACCATTGTCGACCCCTGCCTGGGCTCCACGGATGCTGAGATGCCCCCTTCCGCTCCACCTGAAGCACCCTTTTTTCACTCCATTGAGCGGCGCAGCCGGACATAGGGAAAATACAGGGAAGAATATACCTTTGGGGCTCCCGGTAGTTCGGTGAGCGGGCTACCAGATATGGGGAAGACAAAGGGATCTGCCGCGGCTGGCCGTAGTCTAGTGTAGTGTATCCATGTCGTGGGAGTTGAGCTCCGCGTGACCATACATGCACATAATTTTATCTTTTTAGTTAAAATATGTTCAAAATGTAAACGTTTTCCTTCGGTTTGTATGAAATTCATTGTGTTTGCATGGATTTCATCCGGTTTATGAAAAAAATTGTATGCGGGCAGCGTTGGATGATGGCCTCCCGCATCCGTGTCTGTGAACTGGTCCTTACCCACAGACGGACGTGGGAGGAAATTTGCTAGTTGCGTTGAAGATGCCCTAACTAATGAACATGATCGCAACTTTACAACAAACGACATTTCCATGCATGCACACGTTCAACACAATTTTGTTTAGCAAAACAGGCGACATGCTCGATGGAACCGCTTTTGATGCTCCCTTCATGTACAAATTCGATAGCAACTTCATCTCTATGCACGAAGGATTCAAGGTGCTGAAGTAGTGATACATGATGCGACGACAAGTTTTAGGGGAATGTGGTTGCTTTATTTCAAGTTCAGAGCCCCATCCGAAATGATCTCTGAGCTAACACATTCAAAAGATATATGAAGCCAGGTTTTACACAACAACTTAATACAACCCTCCCAAGTTAGGACATGTGCGCCTTCATTAGCCGATCAATGCGTGATACGTCCATTTTGCATCATGATTTCGTACTGTTATTTATAATGCTTTTCTGCATAATAATGCTTTATGAAGTAATTCTAGTGCACTTTCTCTCATAATATCCAAGGTTTACACAAAGAGGGAGAATGCCGGCAGCTGGAATTCTGGACCTGAAAAAGCTACATCAGAGTTACCTATTATGCACATCTCCAATTGAGCTGAAAATTTACGGAGAATTATTGGAACATATAAAAATACTGGAGAAAATAACTACCGGAGGGGGGCCACCTGGTGAGCACAAGACACCAGGGCGTGCCAGGCCCCCCCGGGCGCGCCCTGGTGGGTTGTGCTCAGCCCAGCCCACCTTCGGTGCCCATCTTCTAGTATATAGGTCATCTTGACCTAGAAAAAATAAAGAGAGGAATTTGGGGACAGATCGTCACCGTCTCGAGGCGGAACTTGGACAGGAGCACTTTTGCCCTTTGGTGGAGCGACTCCGTGGGGGGAACCTCCCTCCCGGAGGGGGAAATCAAAGCCATCGTCATCACCAACAACACTCTCATCTTTGGGAGGCCAATCTCCATCAACATCTTCAACATCATCATCTCCTCACAAACCCAAGTTCATCTCTATTGTTCAATATTTGTACCGGAACCTCAGATTGATACCTGTGGGTGACTAGTAGTGTTGATTACATCTTGTAATTGATTACTATATTATTTATTTGGTGGAAGATTATATGTTCAGATCCATTATGCTATTTAATACCCCTCTGATCTTTAGCATGATTATCATTTGTGAGTAGTTACTTATGTTCTTGAGGTCACATTATGCTATTTAACTTGATATGTGTTTGATATTTTGATGATATGTATGTTGTGATTCCGTTAGTGGTGTCATGTGAATGTCGACTACATGGCACTTCACCATATTTGGCCCTAAGGAATGCATTGTGGAGTAGTTATTAGATGATGGGTTGCTAGAGTGACAGAAGCTTAAACCCTAGTTTATGCACTACTTTGTAAGGGACCGATTTGGAACCAAATGTTTAATGCTATGATTAGATTTTATCTTAATACCTTTCTTGTAGTTACGGATGCTTGCAAGGGGGTTAATTATAATTAGGATGTTTGTTCGAGTAAGAACAGAACCTAAGCACCGGTCCAGCCACATAGCAAATTATCAAAGTTGCTAATACAAATCAAACCAACATGATGAAAGTGACTAGATGAAATTCCCGTGTACCCTCAAGAATGCTTTGCTTATTATACGAGACCGTTTTGGCCTGTCCTTTGCCCCCAAAGTATTGGGCTGTTTGCTGCACTTTATATACCATTACTGTTACTTGTCCGTACAAATTATCTTGCTATCAAACTACTTGTTACCGACTATTTCAGTGCTTGCAGAAAACCACTTGTCATTTCCTTGTACTCCTCGTTGGGTTCGACACTCTTACTTATCAGAAGGACTACGATTGATCCCCTATAGTTGTGGGTCATCGAGACTCTTTTCTGACGCCGTTGTCAGGGAGTGAAGCACTCTTGATAAGTGGAAATTGGTAAGGAAAAATTATTACTGCGTGCTGAAATTTATTGTCACTTGCTATAATGGAAAACCATCCTTTGAGGGGTTTGATCAGGGTATCTTCGCCTCAACCGGAAGCACAATTAGTTGCCCCTCAACCTAGTGCACATATTTAAAATATTGGTTATGAAATTCCTTTGGGTATGTTTGGAAAACTGCTAGCTAATCCTTATGCAGGAGATGGAACCGAACATCCTGATATGCAGTTGATCTATGTTGATGAATTTTGTGGATTGTTTAAGCTTGCAAGTTTACCCGGAGATGAAACTAAGAACAAGGTTTTCCCTTATATTTTTGAAGGGAGAAGCATTGGCATGGTATAGGCTATGTGATGATATTGGATCTTGGAACTAGAATCGATTGAAATTGGAATTTCACCAAAATTTTTATCCTATGCATCTAGTTCATCGTGATATATATATATATATATATATATATATATATATATATATATATATTGGCCTCATGAAGGAGAAAGTATCGCTCTATCTCGGGGGAGGCTTAAGTAAATGATATATTCATGTCCCAATCATGAGCTCTTGAGAGAAATTATTATTCAGAACTTTTATGCTCAGCTTTCTCGTGATGGTCAATGCATGCTCGATACTTCTTGTACTGGTTCTTTTATGAACAAGACTATTGAATTCCGGTGGGATCTTTTGGAAAGAATTAAATGCAACTCTAAAGATTGGGAACTCGACGAAGGTAAAGAGTCAGGTATTAAGCTTGAGTTTGATTGTGTTAAATCTTTTATGAATACCGATGTTTTTCACAATTTTAGCACTAAATATGGACTTGACTCTGAGATAGTCGTCTCTTTTTGTGAATCATTTGCTACTCATGTTTCCCTAAGGAGAAGTGGTTTAAATACCATCCACCTATTAAAGAAGAAATTAAAGAACCAGTTAAAGCTAAAGATGAAACTATTATTTACAATGTTGATCTAGTTGTGCCCACTTCTTATATTGAAAAACCACCTTTCCGTGTTAGGATAAAGGAACATGCTAAGGTATCAACTGTGATTCGAAAAAGTAATATTAAAGCACCTAAACCTTCTGAGCAAATTAAAGTAGAACCTAGTGTTACTATGGTTAAAGATCTCCTGGTAGAAAATATTGATGTGCATGTTATTTACTTCTGTGATGAAGTTGCTAGAATTGCTAAACCCAATGAAAAAGATAAACATAGACCTATTGTTGGCATGCCTGTTGTCTCAGTTAAAACAGGAGATCATTGTTATCATGGTTTATGTGATTTAGGTGCTAGCCTGAGTGCTATTCCTTTTACATTATACCAAGAAATTATGGATGACATATGATGCGGCTTGAACTACGTCAGTATTTCCCCAAAGAGGAAGGGATGATGAAACAAAACTACGGTAGGTATTTCCCTCAGTGATGAGACCAAGGTTATCGAACCAGTAGGAGAACCATGCAACACCATGTAAACAACTCCTGCACACAAAGAACAAATACTTGCAACTTGACATAAGAGAGGGGTTGTCAATCCATCACGGGTAAAAGGATAGGTAAAATTGTAGTAGATTGGATAAATAGAGCTTGCGGGAACGCGAGATAAAATAAATAAATAAAAATTGCAGCAAGGTATTTTTGTGTTTTTAGATTAATAGTTCTGAAAATAAAAGCAAATAAAAATAGATCTCGAAGGTAAACAAAATAAAGAAGAGATCCGGGGGCCGTAGATTTCACTAGTGGCTTCGCTCAAGAAAAAATAGCATACGTTGGGTAAACAAATTACTGTTGGGCAATTGATAGAACTTCAAATAATCATGATGATATCCAGGCAATGATCATTATATAGACATCACATCCAAGATTAGTAGACCGACTCCTGCCCGCATCTACTACTATTACTCCACACATCGACCGCTATCCAACATGCATCTAGTGTATTAAGTTCATGAAAACATGGAGTAATGCAATAAGAGCGATGCCATGATGTATACAAGATCTATTTATGTAGAAATAGACCCCATCTTGTTATCCTTAATAGCAACAATACATACATGTCGGTTCCCCTTCTATCACTGGGATCAAGCACCGTAAGATCGAACCCATCACAAAGCACCTCTTCCCATGGCAAGAAAAGTTGATCTAGTTGGCCTAACTAAACCAAATATTCGAAGAAGAAATATGAGGCTATAAGTAATCATGCATATAAGAGATCAAATACTCAAAATAACTTTCATGGGTAAAACATAGATCTGATCATAAACTCAAAGTTCATCGAATCCCAACAAACACACCACAAAAAAGAGTTACATCAAATAGATCTCAAAGAGATCATTGTATTGAGAATCAAAAGATAGAGAGAGGAAGCCATCTAGCTACTAACTACGGACCCGTAGGTCTACAATGCACTACTCACGCATCATCGGAGATGCACCAATGAGGATGATGAACCCCTCTGTGATGGTGTCTAGATTGGATCTGGTGTTACTGGAACTTGCGGCGGCTGGAATTGATTTTCGTCGACTCCCCTAGGGTTTTTGGAATATTGGGGTATTTATAGAGCAAAGTGGTGGTGCGGGAGGCCACCGAGGTGGGCACAACCCACCTGGGGGCGCCTGGGCCCCCATGCACGCCCTGGTGGGTTGTGCTCCCCTCGGAGCACCCCTCAGGTACTTTCTTGGCCCATCGTGTGTCTTCTGGTCCAGAAAAAAATCACCAAATAGTTTCGTTGCATTTGGAATCTGTTTGGTATTGATTTCCAGCGAAGTAAAAAACAAGCAAAAAACAACATCTGGCACTAGCACTATGTCAATAGGTTAGTCCCAAAAAATGATATAAGTTTCCATAAAATGATTGTAAAATATCCAAGAATGATAATATAACAGCATGGAACAATCCGAAATTATATATACGTTGGAGACGTATCGGCATCCCCAAGCTTAATTCCTGCTCGTCCTCGAGTAGGTAAATGATAAAAATAGAATTTTTGATGTAGAATGCTGCCTAACATGTTCATCACATATTATTTTCTTTGTAGCATGGACATTTGACTTTTATATGATTAAAATCAATTTTCTAGTTTTGACATGATGATTTCAATACTCAAGCATATCAACAAGCAACCATGTCTTTCAGAATATCAACACTAAAGCAAGTTATCCCTAGCCCATTATGCTCAATCATTGATCCATTCATGAAACACACTCGCATATTAGCTACACCCAATGCTCAAGTACGATCATAGTGCCCCTTAGTTGGTGCTTTATAAGAGAAGATGATTCAAATAAAAATAAAAATTGCATAAAGTAAGAGAAAGGCCCTTCGTAGAAAAATAAAAATTGCATAAAGTACGATCGTAGTGCCCCTTAGTAGGGATTTGTAGAGGTTCTTGAGCTCAAAGCGAAAAAAGTAGAGATAAAACATTTTCGGTGGCATGCTTTTCCTGTCAAGGAAAATGATCGAGTAGTTCCCAATACTTTCCATGCTGGATATATCATAGGCGGTTCCCAAACAGAAAATAAAGTTTCATGAGCGGTACGAGCACACAAAAGATAAATTTATTATTTGACAACATAACCTTTTTCCACCATACTTTCACATTCCACGGCTAACCGGGTGCCGTCCATACCAACATTTTCCAAGGAATTTATTATTTGACAACATAAAGTAAATTCATTTTACATTTCGGGGCTGGGCATCCCTAATACCTTTGCCGTACTCTCGTGCAATGACAAGTGAATAAACACTCATCTTGAGAATAACACATCTAGCATGGAAAAATATCAGCCACCCCCTACCGTTTCATGAGTAGTACGAGCACACAAAAGAGAAACTTTATTTTGAAGTTTAGAGATGGTACATACAAATTTGCTTAGAACGACAAAAGAATACCACATATAGGTAGGTATAGTGGACTAATGTGGCAAAACTGGTTTAAGGATTTTGGATGCACATGTAGTGATCATACTTAGTGCAAATGAAGACTAGCAAAAGATTGAGAAGCATCCAACCAAGAAACGAAAAATCTCATAAGCGAGCATTAAGCATAACTAACACCGAATAATGCACCACAAGTAGGATGTAATTTCATTGCATAACTATTGACTTTCGTGCTTGCATAGGGAATCAGAAACCTTAACACAAATATTCTTACTAAATCATAATTACTCATCAACATGAGTCACATATTATATCAACATATCGCAAACTTATTACAAGGAATCAAGTTTGTTTTGTCCAATGATCTTCATGAAAGTTTTTATAATATCCTTCTTGAATATCTATCACATTGGGACTAATTTCATATGTTGCTTTTGATAGCTCAAACAAATCTAAGTGAAGAACATGAGCATAAAATTTCTTCTCTCAAAATAATTTAAGTGAAGCAAGAGAGAATTTCTTAATTTTTTTACTAACTCTCAAATAAACCTAAGTGAAGCATGAGAGCATTTCTTCAAAAAATAATAAAGCAAACCGTGCTGAAAAAGATATAAGTGAAGCACTAGAGGAATTCCAAAGCTCAAAAAGATTTAAGTGAAGCATAGAGAGAAATTCTAACAAGTCATAGCATAATTTTGGCTCTCTCAAATAGGTGTGTCCAACAAGGATTCAAGAATTAAAATAAAAAGCAAAAAAGCAAAGACTCATATCATACAAGACGCTCCAAGCAAAACTCATGGTATGTGACGAATAAAAATATAGCTCCGAGTAAAATACCGATGGTCATTAGAAGGAAGAGGGGATGCCACTCGGGGCATCCCCAAGCTTAGTTGCTTGCTTCACTTTTAGATAATAGCTTGGGATGCCATGGGGCATCCCCAAGCTTAGGCTCTTCTTACTCCTTATTCCTTCATCCATTGTGATCTCACCCAAAGATTGAAAACTTCAATCACACAAAACTCAACAAAACCTTCATGAGATCCGTTAGTATAACAAAGCAAATCACTACTCTAAGCACTGTTGCAAACCAATTGATATTTTATTTTCACATTTTATCTGCTGTATTCCAACTTTACTATAGCTTATACCCTCCAATACAAACCATAGATTCATACAAAATTAGCACACAACGCAAAGAAAACAAAATATGGCAAAAACATAACAGTCTGTAGTAATCAGGGAACTTCGTATACTTCTGTAACTCTAAAAATTCTAAAAAATGAGGACAACATGGGCAATTTATGTATCAATCTTGTGTAAAATATTCGGAGCAAAAGCATGCTTCTGTGATTTATGAAAATTATTTACTGATCTCAAAATTTTCTGTTTATCAACAAGATCAAATCAACTATCACCCAACAGTATCCCAAAGTCTTTGCTTGGCACAAACACTAACAAAAACACAAAAAACACAACCATAACAGTAGCATAATTGTGCAAACACTAAAGAACACAAAGAAAAAGACAAACGTAAATTTTATTCACTGGGTTGCCTCCCAACAAGCACTATCGTTTTACGCCCCTAGCTAGGCATTGATAATTTTAATGATGCTCACATTAAATGACAAGAATTGAAGCAGAAAGAGAGCATCACAAAACAAGTTACAACCATATTTAAGTCTAACATACTTCCTATGCATAGGAATTTTATAGGAAAACAAATTATCAAGACAAACAATTTCTAGCATATGCAAAGAAGAAGAAAGAAACAATAGCAATCTCAACATAACAAGAGGACATTTAGTAACATGAAAATTTCTACAACCATATATTCCTCTCTCATTATAATTACATGTAGGATCATAATCAAATTCAACAATATAGCTCTCACATAAATATTCTCTTCATGATCCACATGCATGCAAAGTTGACACTCTTCCAAAATAGTGGGGTTATCATCAAATAAAGTCATGACCTCTCCAAGCCCACTTTTATCCAAAATTTCATGAAACTGAACACTCTCCAAATATGTGGGATTATTTTTACCTAGAGTTGACAGTCTTTCAAACCCACTTTCAATATTATTGCAGACATTATTATAAATAGCATAATCATCATGAGACTTAAATAAATTTTCAAGATCATACGAATCATTATCACCCCAATCATGATTATTGCAATAAGTAGTGGACATAGCAATATTAGCATCTCCAAGCTTGGGGTTTTGCATATTATTAGCACAATTGACATCAATAGAATTTATAATAACATCATTGCAATCATGCTTTTCATTTAAGGAGCTATCATGAATCACTTTATAATTTTCTTCTTTTAACACTTCATCACAATTTTCAGATTCATAAATCTCAAGCAATAAAGATAATCTAGTGAACCTAATTCACTAGCAATGGGTTCATCATAATTGGATCTCTTGAAAAGATTAGCTAGTGGATGAGGATCCATATCAATAGATTTTAAGCAAGTGAAGATGCAAGCAGATAGAAGTCACATGGCAACACAAGCAAACAAGAGATCTGACTAGAAAAAGGCGAACGAAAAAGAAGGCAAATAAAATGGCAAATTTTTGTGAAGTGGGGGAGATGAAAACGAGAGGCAAATGGAAAATAATGTAAATTGCAAGGAGATGAGATTTGTGATTAGGAACCTAGTAGATGTTGATGATGTCTCCCTGGCAACGGCGCCAAAAAGTCCTTTTGATGCGGCTTGAAATATATTGGTATTTCCCCAAAGAGGAAGGGATGATGCAACACAGCTACGGTAGGTATTTCCCTCAGTGATGTGAATAAGGTTATCGAACCAGTAGGAGAACAATGCAACACCACGTAAACAACTCGTGCACACAAAGAACAAATACTTGCAACCCGACGCAAGAGAGGGGTTGTCAATCCCTCATGGGTAAAAGGATATGTAAAATTGTAGTAGATTGGATAAATAGATCTCGCGGGAACGTAAGATAAAATAAATAAATAAAAATTGCAGCAAGGTATTTTTGTGTTTTTGGATTAATAGATCTGAAAATAAAAGCAAATAAAAATAGATCTTGAAGGCAAATATAATAAAGAAGAGATCCGGGGGCCGTAGATTTCACTAGTGGCTCATCTCGAGAAAAAATAGCATACGATGGGTAAACAAATTACTGTTGGTAAATTGATAGACTTCAAATAATCATGATGATATCCAGGCAATGATCATTATATAGGCATCACGTGCAAGATTAGTAGACCGACTCCTGCCTACATCTACTACTATTACTCCACACATCGACCGCTATACAGCTTGCATCTAGTGTATTAATTTCATGGAAAAATAGAGCAATGCAATAAGAAGAATGACATGATGCAGAGAAGATCTATTTATGTAGAAATAGACCCCATCTTGTTATCCTTAATAGCAATGATACATATGTGTCGGTTCCCCTTCTATCACTGGGATCAAGCACCATAAGATCAAACTTGAGGCGGCTGGAATTGATTTTCATTGACTCCCCTAGGGTTTCTGGAATATTGGGGTATTTATAGAGCAAAGAGGCGGTGCGGTAGGCCACCGAGGTGGGCACAACCCACCTGGGCGTGCCTAGGCCCCAGGGCACGCCCTGGTGGGTTGTGCTACCCTCGGAGCACCCCTTAGGTACTTTCTTGGCCCATCTTGTGTCTTCTGGTCCAGAAAAAATCACCAAAAAGTTCTGCTGCGTTTGGACTCCGTTTGGTATTGATTTCCCGTGAAGTAAAAAACAAGCAAAAAACAACAACTGGCACTGGGTACTATGTCAATAGGTTAGTCCCAAAAAATTGATATAAAGTTGCTATAAAATGATTGTATAACATCCAAGAATGATAATATAACAGCATGGAACAATCAACATAGCACCCACTGAAATAGAAGACACAGATCTTATTATTAAACTTGCTAATAGAGACACCATCACACCACTTGGGGTTGTTAGAGATGTTGAAGTCTTGTGTGGGAAAATAAAATATCCTACTGATTTTCTAGTTCTTGGTTCTCCACAAGATGACTTTTTTCCCATTATCTTTGGTAGACCTTTCTTGAACACCGTTAATGCTAAAATATATTGTGAGAAAGAAACTGCCGGTGTTAGCTTTGGTGATGAGTCTCATGATTGAGTTTAATTTCTCCAAGTTTAGTATACAACCTCATAAGAAAGATTTATCTAGTAAGGATGAAATAGTTGGTCTTGCTTCTATTGTTGTGCCTCCTACTGATCCACTAGAACAATATTTGCTAGACCATGAATATGATATGCATATGCATGAAAGAAATGAAATAGATATAATTTTCTTTGAGCAACGACCTCTGCTCAAACACAATTTGCCTATTGAAACTCTAGGAGGTCCTCCTCCAGCTAAAGGTGATCCTGTGTTTGAATTAAAACAATTGTCTGACACTTTCAAATATCCTTATCTCGATGGGAAAAGATATATCCTATTATTATTAGTGCCAACCTTTCAGAACATGAAGAAGAAAGATTATTGAAAATTCTGAAGAAGCACCATGCTGCTGTTGGATATGCCCTTGATGATCTTAAGGGCATTAGTCCCACTCTCTATCAGTACAAGATTAATAAGGAACTTAATGCTAAACCCATTGTTGATCATCAACGGCGTTTGAATCCTAAGATGAAAGAAGTGGTAAGAACTAAAATATTAAAGCTTTTAGAAGCAGGTATAATCGACTCCATACCTGATAGTAGATGTGTAAGTCCTATTTCTTGTGTCCCTAAGAACGGAGGTATTACTGTTATTCGTAATGATAAAAATGAACTTATTCCACAAAGAATTGTTACTTGTTATAGAATGGTAATTGATTTCAGAAAATTAAATAAAGCTACCAGAAAAGATCATTACCCTCTACCTTTCATTGATCAAATGCTATAAAGAGTATCTAAGCACACCCAGTTTTGTTTTCTTGATGGATATTCTGTTTTTCTCAAATACCTGTTTCACAATGTGATCAAGAGAAAACCACCTTTACTTGCCCTTTTGGAATTTATGCTTATAGATGTATGCCTTTTGGTTTATGAAATGCACCTGCTACCTTTCAAAGATGTATGAATTCTATATTCTATGATTTTTTGAAAAGATTGTTGAGGTTTTCATGGATGTTTGTTCTGTTTCTGGAACTTATTTTGATTATTGCATAAGAAACCTTGATCGAGTTTTGCAGACATGTGAGCAAACTAATCTTCTTGAATTGGGAGAAGTGTCACTTTATGGTTAACGAAGGTATTGTCTTGGGGCATAAGATTTCTGAACAAGGTATTGATGTGGATAAAGCTAAAGTTGATGCAATTGAGAAAATCCCATGTCCTAAAGATATTAAAGATATTCGTAGTTTCCTTGGTCATGCTGGTTTCTATAGGAGGTTTGTTAAAGACTTCTCTAAAATTCTAGGCCTCTTACAAATCTTTTACAAAAGGTCCTTCCATTTGTTTTTGATGATGATTGTTTAGAAGCCTTTGAAACTTAAGAAAACCTTAACTTCTGCAGCTATTGTTCAACCACCCGACTGGAACTTGCCTTTTGAAATTACGTGTGATGCTAGTGATTATGCTACTGATGCTATTCTAGGACAAAGAGTTGATAACAAATTAAATGTTATTCATTATGCTAGCAAAACTCTAGACTGTGCCCAAAGAAATTATGCTAGAACGGGAAAAGAATTTTTAGCAGTTGTGTTTGCTTGTGACAAATTCAGATCTTATATTGTTGATTCCAAAGTAATTATTCACACTAACCATGCTGCTATAAAATATGTTATGGAAAACAAATATGCTAAACCTAGACTCATTAGGTGGGTTGTTTTGCTACAAGAATTTGATTTACATATTACTGATAGGAAAGGACTTGAGAACCTCGTAGCAGATAACTTGTCTAGGTTAGAAAATATTCTTAATGATCCACTACCTATTAATGATAACTTTCTTGATGAACAACTAGCTGCAATAAATGTTTCTCATAACATTCCTTGGTATGCTAACTATGCTAATTACATTGTTGCTAAATATATACCACCTAGTTTTACATACCAACAAAAGAAAAAAATCTTCCATGATTTAAGACATTACTTTTGGGATGACCCACATCTTTATAAAGGAGTAGATGGTATTATTAGACGTTGTGTACCTGAGAATGAACAGGAACAAATCCTACAGAAATATCACTCCGAAGCTTATGGAGGGCATCATGCGGGAGATACAAGTGCTACAAGGTATTGCAATCTAGTTTTTATTGGGCTACTCTCTTCAAGGATGCCCGTAAGTTTGTTTTATCTTGTGATGAATGCCAAAGGATAGGTAATATCAGTAAGCATCACTAAATGCCTATGAATTATTCACTTGTTGTTGAACCATTTGATGTTTGGGGTTTTGATTATATGAGACCTTTTCCTTCCTCTAATGGCTATACACATATTTTGATTGTTGTTGATTTTGTTACTAAGTGGGTAGAAGCTATTCCAACTAGTAGTGCTGATTATAACACTTCCATTAAAATGCTTAAAGAAGTTATTTTTCCAAGGTTTGGAGTCCCTAGACACTTAATGACTGATGCTGGTTCACACTTTATTCATGGTGCTTTCCATAAAATGCTTTCTAAATATGATGTTAAGCATAGAATTGCATCACCCTATCATCCTCAATCTAGTGGTCAAGTTGAACTTAGAAATAGAGAAATAAAACTAATATTACAAAAGACTGTTAATAGGTCCCGAAAAAATTGGTCTAAGAAATTGGATGATGCACTCATGACCCACAAGTATAGGGGATCAATCGTAGTCCTTTTGGTAAGTAAGAGTGTTGAACCCAATGAGGAGCAGAAGGAAATGACAAGTGGTGTTCAGCAAGGTATTTTCTGCAAGCAATGAAATAGTCGGTAACGAGTAGTTTGATAGCAAGATAATTTGTAACGAGCAAGTAACGGTACTGGTAAATAAAGTGTAGCAAGGTAGCCCAATCCTTTTGTGGCAAACGATAGGCCAAAATAGTCTCTTATGATAAGCAAAGTGTTCTTGACGGTACACAGGAATTTCATCTAGTCACTTTCATCATGTTGGTTTGGTTCGTGTTTGCTACTTTGATAATTTGATATGTGGGTGGGCCGGTTCTTAGGTTCTATTCTTACTTGAACAAACCTCCTACTTATTATTAGTCCCTTCGCAAGCATCCGCAACTACGAGAAAAGTATTAAGATAAAATCTAACCATAGCATTAAACTTTTGGATCCAAATCGGTTCCTTGCGAAGTAGCGCATAAACTAGGGTTTAAGATTCTATCACTCTAGCAACCCATCATCTAATAACTACTCCACAATGCATTCCCTTAGGCCCAAATATGGTGAAGTGCCATGTAGTCGATGTTCACATGACACCACTAAAGGAATCACAACATACATATCATCAAAATATCAAACACATATCAAGTTCACATAATTACTTGCAACATGACTTCTCCCGTGACCTCAAGAACAAAAGCAACTACTCACAAATAATAATCATGCTCAAGATCAAAGGGGTATTAAATAACATAATGGATCTGAACATATAATCTTCCACCAAATAAACCACATAGTAATCAACTACAATATGTAATCAACACTATTAGTCACCCACAAATACAAATCTAAGTTTCCGGTAAAAAAATTGAACACAAGAGATGAACTAGGGTTTGAGAGGGGATGGTGTTGTTGAAGATGTTGATGGAGATGGACCTCCCAAAGATGGGAGAGTTTTTGGTGATGACGATGGCGATGATTTCCCCCTCCAGGAGGGAAGTTCCCCCGGCGGAATCACTCCACTGGAGGGCAAAAGTGCTCCTGCCCAAGTTCCGCCTCGAGACAACGGCGCTTCGTCCCGAAAGTCCCCTCCTGATTTTTTCTAGGTCAAAATGACCTATATACCAGAAGATGGGCATTGGAGGTGGGCGAGGAGGGCACAACCCACCAGGGCGTGCCTGGGCTCCCTGAAAAGCCCAGGTGGGTTGTGCCCATCTAGAGGGCCCCTCTGGTAGTTATTTGCTCCAATATTTTCATATATTGTAAAACAATTCTTCGTAATTTTTAGCTTATTTGGAGATGGTGTAGAATAGGTAATTCTAGCGTAGCTTTTTCAGGTCTAGAACTCCAGCTGCCGGTATTCTCCCTCTTTGTGTAAACCTTGCATATTATGAGAGAAAAGGTATGAGAATTACTCCAAAAAGCATTATTATGCATAAAAACATTAATATCAGTAGGAAAACATGATGCAAAATGGACGTATCATGCACTTTGGGCCTACAGAACAACCTATAAAAATCCTATGGGTATGTCTCCTTATAAAATGGTTTATGGAAAAGCTTGTCATTTGCCTCTTGAGTTAGAACATAAAGCATATTGTGCAATTAAAGAACTTAATTAAGACTTCAAGCTTGACGGTGAAAAGAGGTTATTTGATATTAGCTCACTAGATGAATGGAGAACCCAAGCTTATGAAAATGCCAAATTGTTTAAAGAAAACGTTAAAAGATGGCATGATAAAAGAATCCAAAAACAGGAATTGAAAGTGGGTGAATATGTTCTTTTGTACAACTCTCGTTTTAGATTCTTTGCAGGAAAACTTCTTTCCAAATGGGAAGGACAATATATTATTGAAGAGGTTTATCGCTCTGGAGCTATCAAAATTAATAATGCTGATGGTACTAATCAGATGGTGGTCAATGGGCAAAGAATTAAACACTATATATCAGGTACGCCTATTAGTGTTGGAAGCAATATTATCCAAACCATGACACCAGAGGTACACATAAAAGAAACCTTCCAGAACACTGCAGAATCATGAAAAATAGGAGGTACGTGATACGTAAGTAAACAGACTCCAAAAAATCTGCAAATATATTTTTTGTCAATTTTAGAATATTACAAAAATTCGGAAAATAAGAAACAACCAGGAAGGCAACTGAGGAGGGCACAAGACACCACAGTGCGCTTGCCTTGCCTGGCGCGCCCAAGTGGGTTGTGCCCACCTCGGGAACCTTCCCGTCTCCTTTTCCTTCCGTTCTGCTTGTTTACCAAGATAAAAAATCTTTATATACCTCCCGAACGTATTAACCCCCGTATCGCAGAGAAATCTTCTGTTATTCTTTCTTGCTGTTTTCTGTCGGATATGTCAAGCCAGGCATCATGTCTTCTCCCTCCTCCAACAAAGGAGAAGAGGATGCTTGGTTGATGAAGATAGAACTGAAGAGAGAGGAACCAAAGGAAACCATCATGGGTGATAAGGTCAAGGAAGTTGTGGGAGATCAAGCTCGAGCAGTAGGGAATGTTGTTCTAGCAACAGAAGAAGAAGATATCCTTCAACCATACTACAATCATCTTACCCCTACTGAAATTGAAGCTTTCAGGACCATTGAAATGGTTCGTGTGCAAAATAAATATCTCACTCGTGAAAATATTCTGTTGCAAGAGCAGATCATCACCCTGCTCCGAGCTCCTCCAAGGACATTTTCTCTGAAAGGATAATCAACCCCTACTTGTCGGAGGTGATGAAGCACCCTCAAACCATCATGATGCATGAGGGGGTGCTCCACATCTGAGATGTTCAAGGGCCCAAGAAGATGGGAACCATGGAGGTCAGGCTCGAAGCCACGTAGCAGGAGATCATCAAGTGCAAGGGGATGGTGGACCATGAACTCAATTCCAATCACCTCATGATTACGGATTTCACCCGTGATCACAAGGTGGATGGTTAGTCCATGAAGGACATCCTCTTCACCCTCAACAAGCAAATCAATTTCCTAAAAAGCCAAATCTATGATCTCCAAAATCAAGTCATTGAATATGAGGCAATATTTAAAGGTATGAGTTTAGCTGCCAGTTGCAGGACTCGTGAGACTCGCGCTTCCTCTTATGATGGTGAACCGCTGCCATGGAAGCTGGAGGATAAGCTCGTTACTACCTCATCTCCACCACCACCATCATCTTCCCCACCAAAGGAGACTTGATTAACGGGTATGGGCACTCCCCTTGGCTTGTGCCAAGCTTGGGGGAGGTGCCCCGGTATCGTATCACCACCACTTTCTTCGCCTTTATCTATCTTAGTTTGATCTTTAGTTATCCTAAGAGTTATTTGAATAAAATTTTAGTTCGATCTATTTTTGAGTGCTTGCTTAGTAATCTATCTATCTATCTATCTATCTATCTATCTATCTATCTATCTATCTATGTAATTGTATGCGAGATATATAATAAAGAGTAGTTTGAGTTTTGTTTCTTTACTTTTGTGTTTCAATAAAAAGAAAGGGAAATAATGAAAAAGATCATATGCTAATATTATGGTAAGTAATGACATCACATAAGGAAAAAGTACAAGTGATAAAATTTGTTGAAAGTTGATAAACATAGCATTGGTCAATGATGCAATTCATGAAAGAATTAATAAGGTAAGAGAATATTCACATGCAAATACACTATCTTGGACATCATTTATGATTGTGAGTCCCCATTAAATATTATATGTCAAAATTGTTGATGTTGGACAAGGAAGACAACGTAATGATTTATGTTTGTTTATATTCACATAGAAGTTATATTGTCATAGATCCTTCAACATGTGGTGCTTGCTCAATACCTTTGCTAGCAAAAACTCCACACTAAGTAGAGATACTACTTGTGCATCCAAAAACCCTTAAACCCAAAATCTTATCTCGGGAGTCCAGCATACCTACCTATGGATTGTGTAAGATCCTTCAAGTAAGTTGTCATCGATGTAATAAGGCAATACAAATTTCTTCTGAATGTATTGGATCATTTAGTGTAAGAGAAAATTGAGCGTTGTATGAACTTGTGATGGCAAAGTAATAAAAGTGACGAAATGCATAATAAAGGTCGCCATCATAAGGGCCTGATACGTCCATTTTGCATTATGCTTTTATATTGATATTTATTGCATTATGGGCTGTTATTACACATTATGGTACAATACTTATGCCTTTTGTCTCTTATTTTACAAGGTTTACACAAAGAGGGAGAATGCCTGCAGCTGAAATATTGGACCGGAAAGGACCAAATCTGAGAGGCATATTCTGCACGACTCCAAAGGTCCTGAAAATTTACAGAGAATTATTTTGGAATATATAAAAAATATTTGGCAAAGAAATACCAGAGGGGGACCCACCAGGTGGCCACAAGCCTGGGGGCGAGCCCTACCCCCCTGGGCGTGCCCCTAGGGCTTGTGGGCCCCTGGCAGGTCTCCGATGCCCATCTTCTGCTATATGGAGGGTTTTGACCTGGAAACAATCATAAGAAAGCTTTCGGGACGAAGCACCGCCGACTCGAGGCGAAACCTGGGCAGAAGCAATCTAGGGCTCCGGCGGAGTTGTTCTACCGGGAAAACTTCCCTCTGGGATGGGGAAATCGAAGCCATCATCATCACCAAAAATCCGCTCATTGAGGGGTCAATATTCATCAACATCTTCACCAACACCATCTCCTCTCAAACCTTAGTTCATCTCTTGTATTCAATCTTTGTCTCAAAACCTCAGATTGGTACCTGTGAGTTGCTAGTAGTGTTGATTACTCATTGTAGTTGATGCTAGTTGGTTTATTCGGTGGAAGATCATATGTTTAGATCCTTAATGATATTTATTACCCCTCTGATTATGAACATGAATATGCTTTGTGTGTAGTTATGTTTGTTCCCAAGGACATGTGAGAAGTCTTGTTATAAGTAATCATATGAATTTGGTATTCGTTCGATATTTTGATGAGATCTATGTTGTCTTTCCTCAAGTGGTGTTATGTGAACGTCGACTACATGACACTTCACCATGATTTGGGCCTAGGGGAAGGCACTGGGAAGTAATAAGTAGATCATGGGTTGCTACAGTGACAGAAGCTTAAACCCTAGTTTATGCGTTGCTTCGTAAGGGGCTGATTTGGATCCACATGTTTCATGCTATGGTTAGATTTATCTTAATTCTTCTTTCGTAATTATGGATGCTTGTGAGAGGGGTTAATCATAAGTGGGAGGCTTGTCCAAGTAAGGACAACACCCAAGCACCGGTCCACCCACATATCAAATTATCAAAGTAACGAACGTGAATCATATGAGCATGATGAAAACTAACTTGACAATAATTCCCATGCGTCCTCGGGAGCGCTATGCTTTATATAAGAATTCGTCCAGGCTTGTCCTTTGATACAAAAAGGATTGGGCCACCTTGATGCACTTTTTTACACTTATTACTTGTTAGCCATTACAAATTATCTTATCACAAAACTATCTATAACCGATAATTTCAGTGCTTGGAGAGAAATCCATGCTGAAAACCGCTTGTCATTTCCTTCTGCTCCTCGTTGGGTTCGACACTCTTACTTATAGAAATGTCAGGACCCCGACTCAATGCCACATAGATCTAGCATGTAACACCTCATATCACTTTGCTGCCTCACGCACGGTATCCTCACGGGTGTCACTTTACCTTTGCCCGGGACCTTTTGCGCCTTTTGGCACACATATATGATAGTGTCACTAGCATCCATATGATAAGGAGCCCGGGCTGACATGGCTAGTCGTAAACCCAAAGTGGCACAAACTTACAGGGACAGGCATTCATGACCCAGCATCGAATGTGTCGGTCATCAGCGAGTGAATCCAGGCTGTAGCACTGGGCTAGCAGGACTCCGGTGAACCGGGCTATAGCGGGCTAACAGGACTCCGGTATTCATCGCATGACATTCCCCCGAAGGGACAGACACAGGAACGAGGAAGGACACATGCCGGCCAGCCTAAGTGTTCCGGAGCAGCAGCAAGCTACCATGGCTCAGTGGAAGCACTAGGAGACATTTCTCGGTAAGAGAGGCTACTAAGGGTAAACAACTAGATAGTCAGATCCCACACATACCAAGCATTTCAATAACATACACACAATATGCTCGATATGTGCAAATACAACATGGCATCACAACATGACTCTACAACTCAAGTATTTTATTCAATAGGCTCCGAGGAGCGAGATATTACAATCATGGGTCTCACGACCCAACATTCAAAACATACAAGTCAAAGCACATGCGTAAGCTTAACATGTCTGAGTACAAACATCTACAAAATAAAAAGGCTGAGAAGCCCGACCGTCTACCAGATCCTGCCAAGGGCACAAGATCGTAGCTGAGGTAACAAGCTAAACGTCGAAGTCCACGTGGATCTACTAGTGAGACTGAAGTCTCTCTGCAAAAACATAAATTAAGCAACGTGAGTACAAATGTACCCAGCAAGACTTACATCAGAACTAAGTACATATGCATCATTATCAACAAAGGGGATGGTGGGGTTTAACTGCAGCAAGCCAGCTTTGACTCGGTGGCTATCCTGAACTACGACTGCAAGTAACTCTTTGAGGTGGCGCACACGAGTCCACATATTCACCATATCAATACACCACTATGGATCCGCTCCTGTCTCCCTACGAGAACGCCATCCATAGCACTCACGCTTATCTTGCGTATTTTAGAGTATCCACTTTCACTTGTCTATGAACTGTACAGGCAACCCAGAAGTCCTTTACCGCGGACACAGCTATTCGAATAGATCATATTAACCCTGCAGGGGTGTACTTCTTCACACACGCTCTCACCACTTACCACCGTTTACACGACATGTACTCGGCAACCTTCAAGCGAAAGCCCAGCGAGGGTGTCGGCCATGACCTGACTAACCACACAAGGCTCTCTTCCAGGTTTATCGCCTATTCGGGTTCCATCCGCAAGGAGATCCGGCCGGGGTGTCGGTCACGGCCCCAAACGATGTGAGCAGGGTTCCCAAGCCCACCATCTGGGTGCCACTTGGTACATCGTGCCACTGTGCCTAGTCTATCCCAAGCCCACCTGTACTGGGTGCCACTTGGTAGACTACTAACACTACCTACAAACACCAGAAACTAGTTGCAACTCCTGGATAGAGATCAAGTTGATTAATAAGTCGAGCGGGGCACTTAAGCATTCCAATGCATGGTAGTAACTGTTCATGGATCACAAACACAGAACTCAGTTCCTGAGGACGGCTGCAATGAGACAACCCACCATGTACTCCTACATGGCCTCTCACCGCTACCTTTACCAAATTGTGCTCACACACTTAGCTCACACACAGTAGGACATGTTTACACACCTCCAATTCATCCCCGATGATTCAGACCTGACACAACTCTAAGCAATAGCAGGCATGAAAAACAAGCATGAATGAGTAGGTGTATCAGGGCTCAAATAACTCCTACTCATGCTAGTGGGTTTCATCTATTTACTGTGGCAATGACAGGTCATGCAGAGGATAAAGGGGTTCAACTACCGCAGCAAGTAACAGTTGTATCGTTGTTGTCCTAATGCAGTAAAATAAAGCAGGAGCGAGAGAGTGGGATTGTATCGGAATGAACAAGGGGGGTTTTGGCTTGCCTGGCACTTCTGAAGATAATATAGCTCTTCATCGGTGTCATCGATCTCATCGTCGGAACCACGTCTATCATGAGGGGACAAACACCGACAACAAAGAAGAAACACAATCAATGCAATGCAACAATATGATGCATGAATGTGACATGGCAATATGCTGTGGTTTGTGCTAATGTAACTAAAACCAGATTAAATGAAGTTGGTTTGAATCAATGATTCAAATTCAAACTCCATATGTGATGTTTTAAATGCCCTTCATATGATTTGTACTAAACAGCAGCTATAAGTTGTTCTAACATGCATGAAAATGGTACAGATGGATAGATTGGATTTTTTTGATCATTTTTCATATATAATTTATCTCATTTGGAGTTACGGTTGAATTTATATGAATTTTAGAAGTTTTGGGCATTTTCTGGAATTTTCTGAATAAGAATAAATCCAGTAAATGATTTATTGCGTAAGCACTGCGTCACTGTGATGTCAGCAGGTCAACAGCAGCGGTCTAGGTCAAACCTGACCAGTGGGGTCCACAGGTCAGTGACACAGTGCTGTTCAGTGTCAATGACAGGTGGGGCCTGGTCAACGGCCACGTCATCCGGGTCAGCACTGACTCGTGGGGTCGGTCAACGCTGAGGTGGCAAGGTCAAATACACCGGTGGGGCCACGGTCATTAGCTTAAATTAAACAGGGAATAACCCTGTGGTTAATTAATGGGTGGGGTCTACTGTCAGTGTTTGTGGGTGGTTTAGCTGACGGTGATTAGCGCTAAGTACTCTGCCACGTCGGCACGCTGGAGTTTGGCCGGCGGCGACCTCAAGCCGCAGCGGAGGCGCACTGGAGTGGCTCGGGTTTTGCCCACGGTCGACCAAATCGACCGTGATTTGGTCCTATGCGTAGCTGGGGCTCGCGCGCATCCAGTAGGGCACGCGGGAAGAGCTGGGGTGGCCGGAGGCGACGGCAACTACGACGACGGCGACGGCCGGAGTTCGGGCGACCACGGGTTTGATGCTGCAGAGAGCAAGCAGGCTAGTTTTTGCGCTAGGCATGCTCTACGGGGAACTACGAACGCGTAGGGCTCACCGGGGTGACCAAATGGTCACCGGAGCTACGCCGGTGGCGAGCTCAGGCGGAGACTTGCTATGGCCATCTACGAAACGACGGCTACAGCGAGCGGCAAGCCACAGGGTTAGGGGGAAAACGTGCAGGAGCTCACGGTGGGTTGGATGATGTAGAAAGCGAGCTCGGGGAGGCGAAGACGGCGGCGAATCGACGAGCGCGGCCTCTGGCGACCGAGGAGGAGGAAGGTGGAGTAGCCAGTGATGCAGGTTGTCCGGGCTTGGTTCCTTCGGCTTGGAGAAGCTGCGCGAGGATGCAGAGCTCGGGGGCACGACCGTGGGGCGAGGGGACGACTGTGGATGCGTGAGCAGCGAGCAGCGGCGACGGCAGCGGTCGGGCGCACGAGAGAGAGATCCAGGAAGGGGGTGAGAGCGCGGGAGAGTGAGAGAGAGAGGCAGGGAGGTGCGTGGCGTCGCCAGACGTGAGGGGGAAACAGGAGGCGGAAAGCAGGAGCTGGCGCAACTCGGCTGTGCTGCTGCCACGCAGCTGCCTCAGGTAGAAGACAACCTGGAGGCGCTGGTGGGCTGGGCTGGCCAACCGGGCCGGCCAGGTGGGCTTTGGTGGGCGCCAGGTAAGTTCCAGGTAAGTCTCTCTCTCTCTTCTATTTCCTGTTTTCTATTTTTCTGTAACTTTGTGGCTTTTCTAAAAATACTTAGGCATTTTCAAAAATCACCAAACTGCACATGCCCATGGTTTAGAACATATCCAACATGGAACAGTTCAGTTTGGGATTATTTGGACATTTAAAATATTATATAGCATTTAAATGCCCAAATGCAAATAGAGTATGATTTAATTCAGTGACCCAATGTTGTCCTAGAAAAATGTGAACCAATTTTGCCAGAGGTTCTGACCCAGGACAAAAATGATGGACATTTTAGAAGGGCATTTCAAGTTCATTGAAAAAGATTTTAGTTAACCCTAGTTGTCGTCACGGGGGGGGGGGGGGGTGCTGGGGGTTCTGTCATCCCCATTTCAACTTTTTGTGAAAAGTAAACATGATGCAACACCAGATGCTAGCACTAGGCATGGTCAGAGCTAGGGATGTGACAAGAAAGGATTAAGATAGATCCCCTATATTACTGGGTCATCAAGACTCGTTTATGGCACCATTGCCGGGGAGTGAAGCGCCTTTGGTAAGGGAACATTTATATTACGTGCTGAAATTTACTGTCACTTGTTACTATGGAACATTATCCTTTGAGGGGTTTGTTCGGGGTATCTTCACCCCGACCGGAAGAGCAAATAGTTGCCCCTCAACCTACTAAACCTACTGAAAATATTTATTATGAAGTTCCCTAGGGTATGATAGAGAAACTTCTAGCTAATCCTTATGAAGGAGATGGAACATTACATCCTGACATGCATCTAATCTATGTGGATGAAGTTTGTGGATTATTTAAGCTTGCAGGTTTGCCCGAGGATGAAGTCAAGAAGAAGCTGTTCCCTTTATCTTTTAAAGAGAAGGCATTGACATGGTATAGGCTATGCGATGATATTGGGACTTGGAATTACAACCGATTGAAATTGGAATTTCATCAGAAGTTTTATCCTATGCATCTAGTTAATCGTGATCGGAATTATATATATATAATTTTTGGCCTCGTGAAGGAGAAAGAATCGCTCAAGCTTGGGGGAGGCTTTAATCAATGTTATATTCATGCCCCAATCATGATCTCTTAAGAGAAATTATTATTAAGAACTTCTATGCTCGGCTTTCTCGTAATGATCAATCCATGCTCGATACTTCTTATACTAGTTCTTTTAAGAAGAAGACTATTGAATTCAAATGGGATCTCTTGGAAAGAATTAAATGCAACTCTAAAGATTGGGAACTCGATGAAGGTAAGGAGTCAGGTATAAACCTTAAGTTTGATTGCATTAAATCTTTTATGGATACATATGCTTTTCGTGAATTTAGCACTAATTATGGACTTGAGTCTGAGATAGTAGCTTTTTTTTGTGAATCATTTGCTACTCATGTTGATCTCCCTAAGGAGAATTGGTTTAAATATCATCCTCCCATTGAAGTGAAAAGAGTAGAACCAATTAAAGCTGAAGAGGAAACTATTACTTATAATGTTGATCCTATTGTTCCTACTGTTAATACTGAGAAACCACCTTTCCCTGTTAGAATAAAGGAACATGCTAAAGCTTCAGCTATGGTTCGAAAGAGTTATACTAGAACACCTTCCCACCCTGAACAAATTAAAGTTGAACCTAGTATTACTATGGTTAAAGATCTTGTGGTTGATAATATTGATGGGCATGTTATTTATTTCTATGATGAAGATGCTAGAATTGCTAGACCCGATGATAAAGATAAACATCGACCTGTTGTTGGCATGCGTGTTGTTTCGGTTAAAATAGGAGATCATTGTTATCATGGATTATGTGATTTGGGTGCTAGTGTGAGTGCAATTCCCTTTACTTTATATCAAGAAATTATGAATGATATCAGACCTACTAAAATAGAAGATATTGATGTCACTACTAAGCTTGCTAATAGAGATACTATATCACCAATTGGGATTCTTAGAGATGTTGAAGTCTTGTGGGGTAAAATAAATACCCTAATGATTTTCTAGTTCTCGGTTCCCCACAAGATGATTTTTGTCCCATTATATTTGGTAGACCTTTCTTGAACACTGTTAATGCCAAAATAGATTCTGAGAAAGAAACTGTTAGAGTAAGTTTTGGGGATGTGTCTCAGGAGTTTAATTTCTCCAAATTTCGTAGACAACCCCATGATAAATAATTTTCTAGTAGAGATGAGATAATTTGGTCTTTCTTTTATTTTTGTGCCTCCTACTGATCCTTTAGAACAATATTTGCTAGACCATGAAAATGATATGTTCATGAATGAAAGAAAGGAATTATACAATATTTTCTTTAAATAGATGCCTGTTTTGAAACACAATTTGCATGTTGATACTCTTGGAGATCCTCTACCACCCAAGAGTGATCCTGTGTTCGATCTTAAACGATTACCCGATACCTTGCAATATGCTTATCTTGATGAGAAAAAGATATATCATGTTATTATTAGTGCTAAACTTTCAGAGCATGAAGAAAATAAATTATTGAAAACTCTGAATAAGCACCGTGCAACTATTGTATATACTCTGGATGATCTTAAGGGCATTAGTCCCACTCTATGTCAGCACAAAAGCTTATGGAAGAAATGAAAGAAGTGGTAAGAAATGAAATACTAAAGCTTATGGAAGAAGTGGTAAGAAATGAAATACTAAAGCTTATGGAAGTAGGTATAATTTATCCTATTGCTGATAGTAGATGGGTAAGTCCTGTTCATTGTGTCCCTAAGAAGGGAGGTATTACCTTTGTTCCTAATGATAAAAATGAATTGATTCCACAAAGAATTGTCACAAGTTATAGAATGGTTATTGATTTTAGAAAGTTAAACAAAGCTGTAGGAAAGATCATTATCTTCTACCTTTTATTGATCAAATACTAGAAAGACTATCAAAACATACACACTTCTGCTTTCTAGATGGTTATTCTGGGTTTTCCCAAATACTTGTGTCACAAGAGGATCAACAAAAAACTACTTTTACTTGCCCTTTCGGTACCTTTGCTTATAGACGTATGCCTTTTGGTTTATGTAATGCACCTGCTACTTTTCAAAGATGTATGACTGCTATATTCTCTGACTTTTGTGAAAAGATTGTTGAGGTTTTCATGGATGATTTCTCCATTTACAAAACTTCTTTTGATGATTGCTTAAGCAACCTTGGTCGAGTTTTTTGGAGATGTAAAAGAACTAATTTTGTCTTGAACTGGGAGAAGTGCCACTTTATGGTTAATGAAGGTACTGTCTTGGGGAATAAAAATCTCTGAAAGAGGTATTGAAGTTGATAAAGCTAAAGTTGATGCTATTAAAAAGATGTCGTGTCGTAAAGATATCAAATGTATAAGAAGTTTCCTTGGTCATGCTGGTTTCTATAGGAGGTTTATTAAGGATTTATCCAAAATTTGTAGGCCTCTTACTAATCTCTTGCAAAAATATGTTCCATTTGTTTTTTATGATGATTGTGTAGAAGCATTTGAAATACTTAAGAAAGCCTTAATTTCTGCACCTATTGTTCAACCACCTGATTGGAACCTACCCTTTGAAATTATGTGTGATGCTAGTGGTTATGATGTTAGTGCTGTTCTAGGACAAAGAGTTGATAATAAATTAAATGTTATCCATTATGCTAGTAAAAATCTAGGCAGTGCTCAAAGAAACTATGCTACTACTGAATAAGAATTTTTAACGGTGGTATTTGCTTGTGATAAGTTCAGATCTTATATTGTCGATTCTAAGGTAACTGTTCACACTGATCATGATGCTATTAAATATCTTATGGAAAAGAAAGATGCTAAACCTAGACTTATTAGATGGGTTCTCTTTCTACAAGAATTTTACTTGCATATTATTGATAGAAAGGGAGCTGAGAACCCCGTAGTAGACAACTTGTCTAGGTTAGAAAATATTCTTGATGGCCCACTACCTATTGATGATAGCTTTCCTAATGAACAATTAGCTGTCATAAATGCTTCTCGTAGTACTCCTTGGTATGCTGATTATGCCAATTATATTATTGCTAAATTTATACCACCTAGTTTCACATACCAACAAAATAAAAGTTTTTCTATGATTTAAAACATTACTTCTGGGATGACCCACACCTTTATAAAAAGGAGTAGATGATGTTATTGGACGTTGTGTACCTGAGCATGAAAAAGAACAGATCCTACGCAAGTGTCACTCCGAGGCCTATGGAGGACACCATGCTGGAGATAGAACTGCACACAAGGTATTACAATCTGGTTTTTATTGGCCTACTCTTTTCAAGGATGCTCGTAAGTTTGTCTTGTCTTGTGATGAGTGTCAAACAATTGGTAATATTAGTGGATGTCAGGAAATGCTTATGAATTATTGTCACGACCGGTTTTCCAATAAAAATATTTATTGAGAAACCAATCTTTTGAGTCCAGTATGAGAGAAATCCTCCTTACTAGTAGACAAATTCTTGATACAATAAGCCAGTAGCATAAAATATATTACAGGGTCGAACTACGGTTGCTCAACCAAATTATTACAAGCACGCCAATAAATATACATATTGGCGGACATGACACAGTGGTGTGGAGGCATACTACTAACTCGAGGATAGGGCGGTGGTGGAAAAACACAGCGGGGAGAGAGATACAAGTCTCTAAAACTGTCATCTCTTCGAGCATCGAGGTGAGGCTCGATGAATTTATTTGGTAGCGGAAGCGGATATAATACAGTGACCAAATCCAGGGTCGCACGAGACTGACTGGGACTCCTCTAGGTGTCGGACTCGCTATCAAATTCTTCATCCATGAGATCGCCTTCGTCAGCATCCGGCCAAATCAACAAGCCAGTGAGTACTTTGAAAGTACTCGCAAGACAGTTCGGACGTAAGATATAACAAATGCATGCATGAATGCGTCATGATTAATTCACCAATGCATATTCAAAAATTAGCATAACAAGGTAAGTAAAAGGGAAACGGCGGTAGTCCGCCTGAAATCCCACAAAACATAAATGAAGACCGATCGGGTGTCTGAAGCGACGCCTCGAAAGGTGGACAAATAAATATAAGGAGAAGATGCCACAGTCGGGCGTCTTAGCGACACCACATAAAGGGCTTTAAAAGAAATGCTACAATCGGACATCGGGGCGACATCACAGAAAGAGCTTTAAAAGAAATGCCACAGTCGGACGTCGGGGCGACATCACAGAAAAGGCTTTAAAAGAAATGCCACAGTCGGGCGTCTTAGCGACACCACATAAAGGGCTTTAAAAGAAATGCCACAGTCGGACGTCGGGGCGACATCACAGAAAGAGCTTTAAAAGAAATGCCACATTCGGACGTCGGGGCGACATCACAGAAAGGGCTTTAAAAGAAATGCCACAGTCGGGCGTCTTAGCGACACCACATAAAGGGCTTTAAAAGAAATGCCACAGTCGAGCATCTTAGCGACACCACATAAAGGGCTTGAAAAGAAAGTAAAATACAACAATGCCACAGTCGGACGTCTGAGCGACATCGCAGAAAGGGCTTTTATTCATAAGTAAATAATAATTATAAGAAACATTTAATTCATGAGAATAAATGGGTTAGTCCATCCACGGGAATAATCATTTAACCGGACTTAGCACTCATGCGATTCACCGGAGTCTCTGTCATCAAACTGATACTGTTAGGACAATATAATACGAATTTGGACATGGAATAGATGATTCAAGGAATATATGACTCTGCAGAGTTTGTACAAAATTTTTCCCACAGCCAACGGATTTCCGTAGTCACGAAGGACTAGTTCCGTTTACGGTATTTCGGGAGAACACACAGCTAACCAGTACACACCCATCCTACCTCTCGATGCTAGGAATCACCCTAGACACCGTCCAAGAAAAACTTTTGAGACGGGGAGATCACAATCTCGAATAGCATGGGATCAAATTTATATACGCGCGCTCTAAGGGGTGCCCCCTCTCGGTCCCAACCGGAAACACCCATGCCCCCTGACCGGATGACTGGCTTTAATCCAGGGCCATGGAACCATCATCACGGCCTCTCCTTTTGGTGTGTACCAGGAAAGCGGTTTGCAACTTACTAAACCATATTCCTTGCGGAAAACATGTGGTAGTACAGGGAAGGAAATGAGAGGAACTGGACTGATACGGTTTGACACTAAAGTCACATAGTTTGGCATAAGACTGGCATGCTACGACACTGCCATCTTACCCATCCTCATGCCAACACATGGCCATTCATACTCACATCCATCCACTTATGGATCATCGAACTCACTTACCTCATTATTGCATAAAATAACGTTCATCGATATGCTCCTCAACATGTCATGAAACTAACTAAATGCAAAACATGCCAAGACACTCATCATATCAAAAGTTCAAACATGCTTGCCTGGTTCAGAGTAGTCCGAGCCTAGCTCGGTGAAGTTCGCGGCTCCGTCACCTCCTTCGGTATCTACGGAATAAAGAAAATATATGCGCTATCGTAAATACCAAGGGGTGCACAAAAAGTATTCCAAATATTTTTTCAAATAAATCTGATAAAAAACTAGACAAAATTTTAAACAGAATAGAAAAAGAATCAATCAAAAATACTTTTCTGTTTAAAAGTTATAAAGGTTTTTGTCCAGGGACTCATCTGTAATGAAACAGAAAGTTCCCAGGGGCTAGCTTATAAAAACAGAAAACGTTCCAGTGTTGAATACGCTAGCCAGTAGGGGAAAGCGCATTTTTCCCGAAGGCGCTTCCAGAAAACAATTCAATAGAGAGGGCAGAGAGGCTGACGGTGGGGTCCCACTCGTCAGGTTTAAACTTTCAAAATGGGGGGGGGGACGAAGCTCGTCGGCGCCTGAGAGCCGCGGTGGTCGCCGGCGGCGATCCACGGCGAGGCAGGGGGATCGGAGGGTACCTCCGTGTTCAGGGCGCCATTCCGCGTCGGTTGGTGGTGGTGGTGGTCGCCGGCGAGTACCACGTCGACGGCGAGCTTCGCTCCGGCAGACGGCGGCTCGGGTGGTCGAGGGACTCGTCGGAGAGGGCTGCAGAGATCAAATTGAGGAGGGGGTTAGGCTCCTGGTAGCTAGAGGGAGTAATTGACGGGGTTAGAGCGCCGGAGATGGCTTCACCGGAGCGAATCGTGGTGGAGGCCGAGGCGGATCGGGGCGGCCAGAGTTGGGGGAGGAGACCTCCTCGAGGTCCTCCTAGTGGCCTGGCGGGGCGTTGGTGAGGAGTGGTGATGATGCATGCACGAGGGTGAGCTCGGGGGCCCTTTATATAGGCGGTCCGAGGCGGTTGCCGTGAACGGGGGTCTTCGGTGACGATTACGGCGGCGCAGGGCTTGGTCGGGGTAATTAGGACGTTGGGCATCATCGTGGAGGTCCACGGTTCCGTTTTGGTGCTAATCGAGCTGGAGTTTGGTGCTTTGGGGGTGAGTTCGACAGAACGGGGCGGCGCGGGCCCGTCGGCGGCAGGGAGCGCGTCCCGTGCTTGCCGGCCACGGTGGCGGTGCCACGGGCGTGCGCTGGCACGCATGAGGCCACGCGGAGAGCAGAGGGGCGATGGGCGGCGCGGAACGGCGTTGAGCCGCCGTTCTTGTCCCCTGTCGGCTGTAAGGGGGTCTCGGCCGCTGCAAGACACGCCGGCGCGGGTGGCCAGGGGCGCCACCGACGCCGGGAAGACGCCAAGCGCGCGTGCGGGATGCTCCAGACAGGAGGAAGAGGCGGCGAGGAACGTGCCAAGGGCACTGTGGGCATGTGACTGAACCTCTGTCGAAGATCGACACTGAACTCTGAATCTTTCTGAATTTTGAACAGCAACAGTGCGTGCAAGGTGTCCGACAGAATGAATTTGGCCTCTGGTGATTTTTCCTTGAGCTGATTTTTGGTGGAGTGGCTTCTCATTGCTCCAGTAGGCTGCCTGATTTTTGGTGAAATTTTTGGAGAAGTGTAGATATGAATTTCACCAAATTTGGCAAATCTGGTCCAAACTTGCAGAGACTGAATTTTGAAAAATTTGAAAAGAGAAGGAGTGGATCAAGATGGTTCTGGGTTGTGGGTACAAAGGACTATCTAGGAGAGTTGGTTTGAGGTCAAAACTCAAAGGCAAAGTGGTACTTGCTTTGAAAATCACTCATGCTCCAAATAATTTTCAGAAATGATTTGAGTGAAAAGAAAATTAGGATAGAATCCAAAACTTGCTTGGATTAGTTGGGACAGAGAACTTAGGTTGATCACAAGGAGGAGGGGAGGTTTTGGAGGGGTTTTACCACATGGGCAAAATGCAAAGTCAAGGGTGGTTTTCAAGATATGAAAATCCCAAGTTTTTCATAGAGTTTCTTTTTAAAAGAAAAAGATTAAACTCCCAAAATAAATTTGAGAGGGAAGCAACAGAGAAGAAGTTTCAAAAGATCAAACACCAAAGTTTGAAAAAAAAAAAAATCCTTGCCAAAGCAAAGGAAGTTTTTAAGAGGAAGGTTTTCTGAATTTTTTTTAAATGGCCTCTTTTCAAAGACCACAAGGTTTTGCTGAAAACCAAAATAAAAATTTTGGAGTGTCAAAACACCTACCCCCTTAGGAAAAATCTCATCCCTGAGATTTCAACTGTTCCTCAAATAAGTGTGGATGCTCTGTCCGAAGAAAATCCTCTCTTTCCCAAGTTGCTTCACTGTCGGTGTGATTGCTCCACTGGACTTTGAAAAACTTGATGGTCTTCCGTCGGGTCCTCCTTTCAGACTCCTCTAATATTCTTACGGGACGTTCCCGATAAGTGAGGTCTGGCTGCACGTCAATGTTTTCATGGGATACTTGTTTCTCTGGTTTGCTTATGCACTTCCTTAATTGAGAGACGTGGAACACGTCATGAATGTGGGACAAGTCTTCGGGTAAGTCTAGCTGGTAGGCTACAGTGCCTCTTCGTGCCACTATGCAGAATGGTCCAATGAATCTTGGTGCTAACTTTCCTTTAATCTTAAACCGTTGCAGTCCTCTCATAGGGGATACTCTCAGGTATACGAACTCACCGGGTTCGAAGCTGACCCTACGATGTTTCTGATCATAATAACTCTTCTGTCGACTTTGAGCGGTCTTAAGTCGGTCTCTGATTAGCTTGACCTTTTCCTCGGCTTCTCTGAGCATGTCTGGTCCGAAGATGCGGCTGTCTCCGGTCTCTGACCAATTTAACGGGGTACGACATCTTCGTCCGTATAAAGCCTCAAATGGTGCCATTTGTAGGCTGGCCTGGTAGCTATTGTTGTATGCGAACTCAGCGTATGGCAGGCTTTCTTCCCAACTGGTTCCATATGTGAGGACACATGCTCTCAGCATGTCTTCTAAAACCTGGTTTACGCGTTCTGTTTGTCCATCAGTCTGTGGGTGGTATGCGGTACTGAAGGCTAGTTCGGTTCCCAGAGCCTGTTGTAAAGGCTCCCAAAATCTTGAGACGAACTGAGTGCCTCTGTCGGATATTATAGTCTTCGGGACACCGTGCAGACAAACAATGCGGGAAAGATAAATCCTGGCAAGCCTCTGAGTGGTGTGGGTCGTCTTTATTGGAATAAAGTGTGCCACTTTGGTTAACCTGTCGGTGATGACCCATATGGCATCATTCCGGTGTCGTGACTGAGGTAGTCCGACAATGAAATCCATCCCTATTTCATCCCATTTCCACTCAGGTATTTTGTTCGGTTGCAGTAGTCCGGCTGGTCTCTGATGCTCATCTTTTCTGCGTTGACATGAGTCGCAACATGCAATGAAGGTGGCTATGTCCCTCTTCATACCGTGCCACCAAAATCTTTCCTTAATATCCTTATACATTTTGGTTCCTCCAGGGTGGATTGAATATGGAGTGGTGTGTGCTTCAGCTAAAATTTGCTGTTTAAGGTCTTCTATGTTTGGCACGCAGAGCCTTTCTCCGTACCATAATATTCCTTCATTGTCTATGACGAATTCCGAGGCCTTGCCCATACTCAACTTTCTTTTGATGCCTCCGATGCTGGTGTGACCGGGGTGAGCTCCTTTAATTTTCCCCACAAGGTCGGGTTGTATTTCCAAGTTTGATATGGTGCCTTCTGCTACCATTATCAAGTTGAGCTTGGCAAATTCTTGTTGGAATTCGGGCCTCAAGCTGTGCAGCTTGTTTTCCGCGGAGCTGGGGTTCCGACTAAGGGCATCGGCCACTACATTTGCTTTCCCTGGATGGTAATGGATACCAACATCATATTCCTTTACCAACTCCAACCAACGTCGTTGCCGTAAGTTTAGTTCTAGCTGTGTGAAAATATATTTGAGACTTTTGTGATCCGTATATATTTCACATCGATTCCCAAGTAAGAAATGCCTCCATTCCTTGAGTGCATGAATAACTGCTGCCATTTCTAAGTCATGAGTGGGATAATTTTCCTCATGCTTGCGAAGTTGCCTTGAAGCGTAGGCGACAACCTTGCCTTCCTGCATCAACACGCATCCGAGACCCTTTCTGGACGCGTCACAATAAACTTCAAAATTCTTGTGTATGTCGGGGACAATTAATACCGGTGCTGTCGTTAACTTCCGTTTTAGTTCTTGGAAACTTTTCTCGCAGGCTTCTGTCCATTCAAACTTCTTATCTTTCTTGAGTAACTGCGTCATAGGCTTGGCTATGGTGGAAAATCCTTCAATAAATCTGCGGTAATATCCTGCCATTCCCAAGAAACTCCGTATGTCTGCTACGCTGGCTGGTGACTTCCAGCCAAGTACGGCCTTGACTTTCTCTGGGTCCACTGCGATACCGTCTTGGGTCAGTACGTGGCCTAGAAAGCCTACTTGTCTTAGCCAAAATTTGCACTTGCTGAACTTGGCATACAATTGGTGTTTTCTGAGCTCTCCTAGCACAATCTTGAGATGTTCTGCATGCTCTTCTGGTGTCTTGGAGTATACCAGAATATCGTCGATGAATACCACGACGAACTTGTCCATAAACTTCATAAATACTTTGTTCATGAGGTGAAAAAAATATGCTGGGGCGTTAGTTAATCCAAATGGCATCACTGTGAACTCGTACAGTCCATATCTGGAGGTGAAGGCTGTTTTGGGGATATCTTCCGTTCGTACCTTCAATTTATGGTATCCTGACCTTAAGTCAATTTTTGAGAATACCTTGGCCTGAGCGAGTTGATCAAATAAATCGTTTATCCTTGGCATCGGGTATTTGTTTTTGACTGTGACCATGTTAAGTGCTCGATAGTCAATACACAATCTCAGCGTTCCATCCTTCTTTTTGGCAAATAAAATTGGTGATCCCCAAGGTGAGGAGCTGGCTCAAATGTATCCTTTGTCCAGTAATTCCTTTATTTGTTTCTTCAACTCGATCAACTCGGATGGTGCCATTCTGTATGGTTTCTTGTATATGGGGGTGGTTCCTGGTGCTAGCTCAATGCGGAATTCTATTTCTCGGTCTGGTGGCATGCCTGGTAGTTCTTCTGGGAATACATCTGGAAATTCACACACTACTGGAACCTTGTTTAGCTCAGAAACATCCACCTTATTTAATCTCGGTTGCCGGGGTATTTTTCCTTCCTTGGCTGATACTCTTATGGTCTTCCCTTGGTGGTGTGTGAGAATTACGGTCCTGTTGAAACAGTCGATAAAACCCTTATTGGTGGTTAGCCAATCCATCCCTAGGATGACATCCAGTCCTTTATTTTCCAACACAATAAGATTTGCGTGAAACTCCAATCCTTCGAACTCAATGACCACATTCTGACAGTAATTCTGAGTAACTTGCTGAATCCCAGGGGACTTGATGATCATGGATTTCTCCAAAGGAAGCATCGAAAAATTATTTTGCAAAGCAAAATTTTTCGAAATGAAAGAGTGAGAAGCTCCAGAATCAAACAAAACCATTGCAGGTATTGTGTTGACAGGAAACGTACCGAGTACGATATCCAGAGCATTTTGTGCCTCCTCTTTGGTTACGTGATTCAGATGACCCTTCCTGTGGTTATTGTTGGGATTGAAATTGTTTCGCTTGGGCGCGGAATTGTTGCCGCCGTTGTTCGGCTTTGGGGTTGAGTTCCTTGGCTTGGGGCACTGTTTGGCATAGTGCCCTTCTTCTCCACAAGCGTAACAAGTAACGCCGGGGTGATAGGTGAATTCCTTGTCCCTTGCATGAAAATTCTTGATTGGGCGTGAGACATTGGATGAGGATTTGTGTGTCCCACCCTTTTGAAAATCTGTCCTACTTCGGTGATTGCAAGCATGGTTAGTCTGGTCCCTTTTTCGCTTGCGGATATCTTCCAGACTGCGTCTCTCATTTTCCAGAGTAATGGCTTTGTCCACCAGTGTTTTAAAATCAGGAAAAGTGTGCATGACCAATTGGCATTTAAGTGCGGGCGCCAGACTGTCAAGGAATTTCTCCATCTTCTTGATTTTAGTCATACGCTCTTCATTGGCGTAGCGGGACAATAGAGTAAATTGACTGTTGTAATCTGACACTGTCATGTTCCTTTGTTTGAGGTCATCGAACTCTCTCTTCTTGATTTTCATAATACTCTTAGGAATGTGTGCACCACGGAAACCTTCTTTGAAATCATCCCAGGTTATGTCATTTTCGTTGGGATGCATGTGCAGAAAATTCTCCCACCACGATGCGGCTGCTCCTGTGAGATAGTGCGGAGCATACAATACCTTTTCGGGGTCTAAACATTTTGCAATAATTAATTTTCTCTCCATATCTTGAAGCCAATCCTCGGCCTCAAGAGGCTTGTCAGTATGAGAAAATGTTTGGGGACGTGTCTTCTGTAGCTCAGATAACTTGGAATGCTGCTGATACTGTCCATGGTGATTTCCCATGTTGATGACTTGGTTCATCATTTCACGATGTTGTTGCTGACTCTGTTCATAAAGGCGACACATTTGGGAAAGTGCCGTTTCACTGTCCCGTTGGCTTGACTGTCCCTGAGTGAACTCGTTGCTGGGTTGTGTATCATAATTTTCCTCTGGTGGAATTGGCATGGAGCGAGTCCAAGGACGAGACATTTTTCACTCTGGGGATATTTTTTTGAAACTCATAAGAAAAGCGGAAAGAGTCGCAAAAACAATTCCAAAAAAGCATAAAGCTGGCAAATAAAACTAAATAACCCAGCTTACTTAAGAAAAACAAATCGACTTGCGCACGGAGAAGGACTGCTCATTACATATCTTACACGCGGGCGGTAATTATACAATACATCACTCAGGATATGCATACATAATCCTGACATGTTATTTAGGCTAGTGCACTTCTCCAGATCCTACATGATGCGCAAACAGGCTACTTCTCACAACCTATGTACATATCTTACAAAGCGGTACATTACATGGCAGCTAAGCGTACTCAGGCAGAGATGTTGACGACCTCCTTTGCCCTGCCGAGGGTGAGGCGTAGCGAGGTTGGGGACTCGACTTCCTCCTCGCTAATAGGCTCCATACGTGTAGTGTTGCGCAGAGTGGACGGAGCGGTTGCCAGGGGCGGAGCAACACGTACAGGAGTGGGCGCGAAGGGTGGTGCAGTGCGCGCTGGAGTGGGTGCAATGACTTGGTTGAATTCTTCGGTAGAAGGTAGGAGACGAGTAGGCGTATAAGATGCTGAGGACGAGACCAAAGTCAGTGGCGGTGCGATGGGTAGGAGCTCCCTCCTGTTGGCAGCAGAGCCATGAACTGAGTCCATGCGGGTAGCTACGAAGTCGTCCACCAGGTTGTCGAAGGCTGCCTCCAGGGCCCGGAGATACTCAATGAGCATCTCAAAAGCCTCGTCTCGTTCTCCTCTGGGGCAGGAGTATGCGTAGTGACAGGTGTAAGGCACATGGCATGGAAGATAGCGGTAGCGACGAGTCTTCATCGCGAGAAGGACATCCCTGAGGCGAGCTATCGCCTCACGGGCTGCCATCTACATAGCGTGCCTCTCCGTAGGCATGGCTCTTCCCACGAACCGGAAGCGGCGTAACTCACCATGCCCTCCCTTGAACTGCACCGCGGCCTGGTGCATAGTCAGACTATCGTTGACTCGGTGCTGGCAGAGTGTGAAGACTGGGCGCACAGATGGCCCCATCGTGACCTGAATGATGAAGGAAAGAAGCTTGACGAACCCATCGGGCACGTTGGCGAAGGTCTGAGACTCGCAGCTGTTGTCGGCCATCTACAAAAGTAGGCAAAAATTCTGCATGGTCAGATCATAAATTTATGCTGACTGACAGAAAATGACTACAATTGCAAAAAATATAAATTAGCTCTATCATGCTAATAACCAATTAGCGATCGCACCTAGTGGCTTCCTAGTGGCTTCCCACAGTCGGACGTCGGGGCGACATCACAGAAAGAGCTTTAAAAGAAATGCCACAGTCGGACGTCGGGGCGACATCACAGAAAGGGCTTTAAAAGAAATGCCACAGTCGGGCGTCTTAGCGACACCACATAAAGGGCTTTAAAAGAAATGCCACAGTCGGGCGTCTTAGCGACACCACATAAAGGGCTTGAAAAGAAAGTAAAATACAACAATGCCACAGTCGGACGTCTGAGCGACATCGCAGAAAGGGCTTTTATTCATAAGTAAATAATACTCATAATAAACATTTAATTCATGAGAATAAATGGGTTAGTCCATCCACGGGAATAATCATTTAACCGGACTTAGCACTCATGCGATTCACCGGAGTCTCTGTCATCAAACTGATACTGTTAGGACAAGATAATACGAATTTGGACATGGAATAGATGATTCAAGGAATATATGACTCTGCAGAGTTTGTACAAAATTTTTCCCACAGCCAACGGATTTCCGTAGTCACGAAGGACTAGTTCCGTTTACGGTTTTTCGGGAGAACACACAACTAACCAGTACACACCCATCCTACCTCTCGATGCTAGGAATCACCCTAGACACCGTCCAAGAAAAACTTTTGAGACGGGGAGATCACAATCTCGAATAGCATGGGATCAAATTTATATACGCGCGCTCTAAGGGGTGCCCCCCTCTCGGTCCTAACCGGAAACACCCATGCCCCCTGACCGGATGACTGGCTTTAATCCAGGGCCATGGAACCATCATCACGGCCTCTCCTTTTGGTGTGTACCAGGAAAGCGGTTTGCAACTTACTAAACCATATTCCTTGCGGAAAACATGTGGTAGTACAGGGAAGGAAATGAGAGGAACTGGACTGATACGGTTTGACACTGAAGTCACATAGTCTGGCATAAGACTGGCATGCTACGACACTGCCATCTTACCCATCCTCATGCCAACACATGGCCATTCATACTCACATCCATCCACTTATGGATCATCGAACTCACTTACCTCATTATTGCATAAAATAACGTTCATCGATATGCTCCTCAACATGTCATGAAACTAACTAAATGCAAAACATGCCAAGACACTCATCATATCAAAAGTTCAAACATGCTTGCCTGGTTCAGAGTAGTCGGAGCCTAGCTCGGTGAAGTTCGCGGCTCCGTCACCTCCTTCGGTATCTACGGTATAAAGAAAATATATGCGCTATCATAAATACCAAGGGGTGCACAAAAAGTATTCCAAATATTTTTTCAAATAAATCTGATAAAAAACTAGACAAAATTTTAAAGAGAACAGAAAAAGAATCAATCAAAAATACTTTTCTCTTTAAAAGTTATAAAGGTTTTTGTCTAGGGACTCATCTGTAATGAAACAGAAAGTTCCCAGGGGCGAGCTTATAAAAACAGAAAACGTTCCAGTGTTGAATACGCCAGCCCAGAGGGGAAAGCGCATTTTGCCCGAAGGCGCTTCCAGAAAACGATTCAATAGAGAGGGCAGAGAGGCTGACGGTGGGGTCCCACTCGTCAGGTTTAAACTTTCAAATGGGGGGGGGGACGAAGCTCGTCGGCGACCGAGAGCCGCGGTGGTCGCCGGCGGCGATCCACGGCGAGGCAGGGGGATCGGAGGGTACCTCCGTGTTCAGGGCGCCATTCCGCGTCGGTTGGTGGTGGTGGTGGTCGCCGGCGAGTACCACGTCGACGGCGAGCTTTGCTCCGGCGGACGGCGGCTCGGGTGGTCGAGGGACTCGTCGGAGAGGGCTGCAGAGATCAAATTGAGGAGGGGGTTAGGCTCCTGGTAGCTAGAGGGAGTAATTGACGGGGTTAGAGCGCCGGAGATGGCTTCACCGGAGCGAATCGTGGGGGAGGCCGAGGCGGATCGGGGCGGTCGGAGTTGGGGGAGGAGACCTCCTCGAGGTCCTCCTAGTGGCCTGGCGGGGCGTTGGTGAGGAGTGGTGATGATGCGTGCATGAGGGTGAGCTCGGGGGCCCTTTATATAGGCGGTCCGAGGCGGTTGCCGTGAACGGGGGTCTCCGGTGACGATTACGGCGGCGCAGGGCTTGGTTGGGGTAATTAGGACGTTGGGCGTCATCGTGGAGGTCCACGGTTCTGTTTTGGTGCTAATCGAGCTGGAGTTTGGTGCTTTGGGGGTGAGTTCGACAGAACGGGGCGGCGCGGGCCCGTCGGCGGCAGGGAGCGTGTCCCGTGCTTGCCGGCCACGGTGGCGGTGCCACGGGCGTGCGCTGGCACGCATGAGGCCACACGGAGAGCAGAGGGGCGATGGGCGGCGCGGAACGGCGTTGAGCCGCCGTTCTTGTCCCCTGTCGGCTGTAATGGGGTCTCGGCCGCCGCAAGACACGCCCGCGCGGGCGGCCAGGGGCGCCACCGATGCCGGGAAGACGCCAAGCGCGCGTGCGGGATGCTCCAGACAGGAGGAAGAGGCGGCGAGGAACGTGCCAAGGGCACTGTGGGCATGTGACTGAACCTCTGTCGAAGATCGACACTGAACTCTGAATCTTTCTGAATTTTGAACAGCAACAGTGCATGCAAGGTGTTCGACATAATGAATTTGGCCTCTGGTGATTTTTCCTTGAGCTGATTTTTGGTGGAGTGGCTTCTCATTGCTCCAGTAGGCTGCCTGATTTTTGGTGAAATTTTTGGAGAAGTGTAGATATGAATTTCACCAAATTTGGCAAATCTGGTCCAAACTTTCAGAGACTGAATTTTGAAAAATTTGAAAAGAGAAGGAGTGGATCAAGATGGTTCTAGGTTGTGGGTACAAAGTACTATCCAGGAGAGTTGGTTTGAGGTCAAAACTCAAAGGCAAAGTGGTACTTGCTTTGAAAACAACTCAGGCTCCAAATAATTTTCAGAAATGATTTGAGTGAAAAGAAAATTAGGATAGAATCCAAAACTTGCTTGGATTAGTTGGGACAGAGAACTTAGGTTAATCACAAGGAGGAGGGGAGCTTTTGGAGGGGTTTTACCACATGGGCAAAATGCAAAGTCATGGGTGGTTTTCAAGATATGAAAATTCCAAGTTTTTCATAGAGTTTCTTTTTAAATGAAAAAGATTAAACTCCCAAAATAAATTTGAGAGGGAACCAACAGAGAAGAAGTTTCAAAAGATCAAACACCAAAGTTTGAAAAAAAATAAAATCCTTGCCAAAGCAAAGGAAGTTTTTAAGAGGAAAGTTTTCTGAAAAAAATTTTAAATGGCCTCTTTTCAAAGACCACAAGGTTTTGTTGAAAACCAAAATAAAAATTTTAGAGTGTCACAATTATTCACTTGTTATTGAACCATTTGATGTTTGGGGATTTTATTATATGGGACCTTTTCCTTCCTCTAATGGGGTTACACATATTTTGGTTGATGTTGATTATGTTACTAAGTGGGTAGAAGCTATTCCAACTAGTAGTGCTGATTGTAACACCTCCATTAAAATGCTTAAAGAAGTCATTTTCCCTAGGTTTGGAGTCCCTAGATATTTAATGACTGATGGTGGTTCACACTTTATTCATGGTGCTTTCCATAAATTGCTCGCTAAGTATGGTGTTAACCATAAGATTGCGCCTCCTTATCATCGCCAGTCTAGTGGCCAAGTAGAATTGAGCAATCGAGAAATAAAGTTGATTTTGCAAAAGACTGTTAGTAGATCCAGAAAGAATTGGTCTAAGAAACTTGATGATGCATTATGGGCTTATAGAACTGCTTATAAAAACCCTATGGGTATGTCTCCATATAAAATGGTTTATGGAAAAGCATGTCACTTACCTCTTGAACTAGAACATAAAGCTTATTCGGCAATTAAAGATCTCAGTTATGATTTCAAACTTTTCGGTGAGAAGAGGTTATTTGATATTAGCTCACTTGATGAATGGAGAACCCAAGCCTATGAGAATGCCAAATTGTTTAAAGAGAAAGTTAAAAGATGGCATGATAAAAGGATATAAAAGCGTGAATTTAATGTAGGTGACCATGTCTTGCTATACAATTCCCGTTTAAGATTTTTTGCAGGAAAGCTTCTCTCTAAGTGGGAATGTCCTTACATTATCGAGGAACTTTATCATTTCGGTGCCATCAAGATTAACAACACCGAAGGCACTAACCCGAAGGTTAAACGGGCAAAGAATCAAACATTATATCTCAGGTACTTCCATAAATGTTGAAACCAATTTCATTAATACCATAACACCGGAGGAGTACATAAGGGAGACCTACCAGAATGTTCCAGACTATGAAAAGGAATAGGTATGTGATATGGTAAGTAAACCGACTCCAGAACTTTTCCAATGACAACTTTACTCCGTTTTGGAATATTTAAAAAAATTGTAACATAAAAAGTAGTTCGAGAAGTGCACGAGGAGGCGACAAGTTGTGGGGGCGCGCCTCCCAGGCTTGTGGCCACCTCGTGTGCCCTCCAGACTCTGTTTTCTTGTGGAACACTCCTTTTGGTCGGTAAAAATTCATTATATAATCTCCTGAAGGTTTTGACTATCGTATCGCGGCAAAATCCTCTGTTCTTGTGTTTACCTAATTTTGCAGCAGATTTGGAGCAAGATGTTTTTGCAAGAGTTAGTCGGGGAGAGTCGTGTCTCTCACCTGATGCCGGGCCCAAGTGCATACAGCGAAGCTGATCACTTTGGGTGGTCAACGGAGGAATAGATGGAGGCTGGCCTGAAAAGAGTGGATCCCATGAAGGAGGATCAAGAAGTTACCTCTCGCCCTCAACCTAGAGCCATGCTTGAGGAACTCCAAAGCTCAGCAATACCCAATTCAGTTATACCTCCCAATGCTAGATTTCTCTCTTACGATAACATGAAAAAGAGTGTTGCTTTTTCCCCCGCAGCCAGGAAGCATCCATGGGTGATCGGAGCTTTAGCTGTCACAGGCAAACTCCCTGAGATAATAATGGATCTTAAACAGCAAGTCAATAGGCTTGAGGAAGAAAATCACATCCTGAAGGGTATTATTGCCAGGAATATTGCACCACCACCTCCGAAGAAAGAGACCTAAATACATGGGTATGGGCACTCCCATTGGCAACTGCCAAGCTTGGGGTAGGTGCCCCGGTATCGTATCACCATCACGTCTTTAGCTTTATCGGTTTTCTTAGTTCGATCCTTTTGGTTATATCTCGGTTTAGTAGAATAAAGTAATAGTATGATCTAGCTTTGAGTTTTTCTTTGTGTTCCCTCTATGTAATTGAGTCCGAGAGTTATATAATAAAGATTAGTTTTGAGTTGAGGGCTATGCTTTCTTACTATGATCTTGAGAAAAACAAAATAAAGAAATAAAGAAATAAAAATATTATATAATGATCTTATGGGAAGTGACGACTTCACATATAAGAAGTATGTTGCATGAAATTTGTTGGGATTTGACAAACATAGTTTTGGTCATCGTTGCAATTAATAGGAAGTAATAAAGAAAGAGAGGTCCCACATATAAATATACTATGTTGGACATCTTTCGTAATTGTGAGCACTCAGTAAAATATTATATGCTAAAAGGTTGATGTTGGACAAGGAAGACAACATAATGTGTTATGTTTCTTTACATCCGAATAGAAGTTATATTGTCATGGATCCTCCAACATGTTGAGCTTCCTTCTCATCCTATGCTAGCCAAATATTTTGCACCAAGGAGAGATACTACTTGTGCATCCAAATTCCCTCAACCCAGTTTTGCCATGGGAGTCCACCATACCTTCCTATGGATTGAGTAAGATCCTTCAAGTAAGTTGTCATCGATGCAAGCAATAAAAAATGCTCTCTAAATATGTATGCTCTTTTAATGTGAGGAAAATAAGCTTTATGCGAACTTGTGATATGGAAGAAATAAAAGCGATAGACTGCATAATAAACTTCTTTATCACAAGCGGCAATATAAAGTGACGTTCTTTCGCATTAAGATTTTGTACATCCAACCATAAAAGCGCATGAAAACCTCCACTTCCCTCTGTGAAGGGCCTATCTTTTATTTAACTTCTACCTTAATGCAAGAGTCATGGTGATCATCACCTATTCTTTTTTACACCTTTTCTTTTTGGGAAGCACTATATGTGTAAATGCAAGTGTCCACCTGGTGGGCCCCCCTTTTTGACATACATTTTTAGGGGTCGACTTTCATCGTAAATATCAAACTCCTCATCGACTTATAGAGCCCGTGTACACTCACAAACACATTAGTTCCTTAACCTATAAGTCTTCAATACACCAAAATCACTAAGGAGAACTAGATGCACTTACAATCTCCCCCTTTTTGATGATTGATGACCAATAGGAGGTTAAGTTTTCAACGGGAATAATCATATGAAGTGTAAATACTAATATTGAGGAATTTGATTACAAGATATAGAAGAACTCCCCCTGAAGATGTACATATTTGAGTAATTTGCTTTGTATAGCAAATGCACATTGTAGAGTAAAATCATGGAGATCTCCCCCTATATCTTGTAATTCGTACACACATTTGACATATAATATGAGGAATTTGAAATGCATGATGAAACATGGTGTATGACAAAATTTAGCATGCATGCATAAAGATACTTGAGGAAATAAGCACGTAGAAAGCAGTCAAAAGTATCAGAGCACTATAGGATTTAAGTTCACAACTCATCAGAGAAAACACCTCAGAAAAGCAAGATTTGTAACTTAACCAAAAAACACCCATATTTAAGACCCGCTTGAAGGCTAACTCAAATTTCTCCCCCTTTGTCATCGAATGACCAAAAGGGATAAAAAATGAGGACTAACGCCCCTGAAGATAAAATCATGATGTTGATGGAGGAGCACCAATGTTGTTGGGGTCGTCCGTTGAGGTAGGGCCTACCATAGTGTCGTTCAAATCTTCATCTTCATCCGTCTCATGGGATGAAGAATATGAACTCGTCACCAGCTGAGGAATTTTGACTTTCTTAAATTTCTTTGAAGGAGGCTGAGACCAGTCAAAGTCCCGTTGGAATCCCATCTGCTTGAGATCTTCTTCACTATATAGATGAGACCGAATAGCCCAAGTGCAGTCGAAGACTTCATGTAGGTAGTAGTGATTCTTCTTCACAGTGTTTTGTGTGACAATCATGTTCTGAAGAATAGCACCAAGCTGACGCTTGACCCACTTGTGATTGCGATCAACCTTCTGATGAAGACTTAGAAGAAGGTCACGATCAGTCATCACTCGTGAAGCAGTGGTTTGAGGAACTGGCTTTGAAGCTTTGGCGGCAGAATCTTGGGTTGCAGAGTCATCATTGGTGGAATAAGATACAACCTTGTGAAACTGACCATCCAATGGATGAGAACCTTCATCAATGATAGAAGCTTTGCCTTTCTCATCAGCTGAGGAAATAGTCCTTTTGAGGACTTCAATAGGAGGCAAAAAGCTGAGGTGATTCTGAAAGTCTTCCTCGTAGTGAATTGAAGACCTTGATCTGATGAATTTCATGATCCAGGGAGCATAAGGCTTCAATTCAAAAGGGGACAGAGCTGCATGTGCCAAAGTCCTCATGAAGAAATCATGGTAGTTGATCGGAATGCCATGCATGATATTGAACAGCAGATTCTTCATGATGCCAACAACCTCTTCTTATTCAGAGTTGTGGCCTTTAATTGGAGTGAGGGTTTTGGTCAGAATGCGATATATCATCGTTGGCACATATAGCAATTCATTCACAAGGAATGTAGTTCTAGGAGCTTGGCCAAGTTTCAAAGGCTTCATCCGCATTTGCATTAGATGATTTGAAAGTTCAGGTTCCGCATAAATGATCCTTGCACCTTCAACAAGAGGACTGACTGGGATGGCAGAAGCAATTCAGAGGCCGGTGCTTTGTAATGCATATTCTCAGTCATCCAGTCAAGCACCCATGAATTCACGTCTTCCACATTTCTATTAGGTGCAGTGTGGCATAGAATTGAAGAATAAGCTCTTCATTCCATTCAGAGATGTAACACAGAAGTTCAAGAGCCCAGCATCATTAAGAACACCCAGGATAGGCTGGAAGCACGGGAGGGACTCCATATACACATGAGGAATTTGACGATGCTAAAATTCCTTGTCCTTGTCAAATAAGATTGATGAATAGAAGTTATCTGACTGGCAGTCCAGCACCGCTTGCGCTGAAGCCTTGCTGAGTCATAAGGGTTGAATTCAATGAAGAAATGGTGCTTAGCAAAGAAATCGTTAGCCTTGAACTTTTGCTTCTTAGCATGAGTATTTTTTTGCTTTGGCCGAAGATTTACAGTTGAAGACTTGACAGGCTCTTGGTTTACAACCTCTGGAGCCACAGACTGAGGAATTTCAGTGGTTGTTTCAATAGCGGCAGTCTGGGTCTCCATTACATCAGCTGAAGAAGCTGGAACTTCTTCAGGAATGGAAATAAGAGATGTCTGATGTCCTTTAGATCCTGTATGAATTTCTTCAGTTTGTACATGGGACTGAGGAATCAGATGCAGAGGTGTGGTCAATGGTGAATTAGGATGATGACTTTCGCAATAGTTATCATTGAGAACTAGTGTGGTAGATCCAATGTCCACATCCTCATCTTCCATTTGTTCAACGCCTGCCTCTTCAGCTGTGAGCTGAGGCATGGGTGAGGATACCAGTGGAGTTGAGGGGATATCATCCACTTCAATTTCTTCATCCATCTGCTCTGACAAAGTAGCAGAAGGATTTTCCTCATCGTTGTCATCTGGAATGACATGTTTTCTCCAAAAGGATCGATTTCCTTGTATGGCACAATAGAGATTGGAATAGCAACAATGGGATTGGTGAAGGAACTTGACAAATTCTTCACTTTCTTGGGAGCTGAAGACTTTGAAGTCGTTAATGCTTTCCTTTTCTTCACAAATGCCTTCTCCACAACCTTGGTTTTCTTCACTTCTAAAGCAGAAGGAAGGATGATATTCTTCATATATGATGACTTTGTAGTAGGAGCAGATGAAGTTGGTGCAGTTTCTTCAGGCACAACTGATGCAGTTGCCCTGGCTTGTTCAGTTTCTTTAGGTGATGAAGTCATGTACCTAGGGTAGGGTCATGAACCTGTCCAAGGTACCCTCCCCAAGGACATCTTTTAGAAGAAGCCGTCTTCCAGTCAACCAAGAGGAACTCCACTCGACGGACTAGAAGACACTCGACGAACCTGAAGACACTCGACTAAGAAGACTCACTCGACCGCCAGGAGTTCAAGATCTACTCTGAATCCAAACGGTCTGTAATTAAGTAGTATTTATGGTCATGATGACACTTTATGTAAGGCGTTACCAGTAACGCCAGACCTTAATGTACTTTAACCCTCTGCTACGTGGGCTGGCTGGGGTCCTGACGTCCTCTATATAAGCCACCCCCTCCACTGGTAGAAGGGTTCGCACCCCTGTAACTCTCACACATATAATCCAGTCGACCGCCTCCGGGCACTGAGACGTAGGCCTGTTACTTCCTCCGAGAAGGGCCTGAACTCGTAAAACACTTGTGTGCACAACTGCTCCATAGCTAGGATCTTGCCTCTCCATACCTACCCCCTATTCTACTGTCAGACTTAGAACCACGACAGTTGGCGCCCACCTTGGGGCAGGTGTCTTAGCTACTTATTGGAGAAGTTGCAATCTTTTCAATTCCCATCATCATGGTTTTAGGTGGAGTTTTGGTTGACGGCCACGAGATCCGTCTCGGCGCGCTCACATTCATCACCGACGACTCTGCCTGGCTGCAGGAGGCTCCGCTCGACGTGGATGCGCTCCCAGTCCGCGGAGCTACGCACTTTCGAGCATGCGTCCGCGGCGTCCTTCTGCGGCAACCGTCGACTCAGTATCGGCCGGTTTTCGTGTCATCCTCCCTCCCAGCTTCCCGCCGGCGAAAGCGCTCCGGCTGGTCGAGGCTTCAACGGTGGGTGAGGCACGCAGTGGCTCGCCAGTCGACCACTGCCCAAGTCGCGGCAATCGAGCCCGACGAATCTCTCTATGGCCTGTTCGACCTGTCAACTGGCTCCACAGAGACTGCATCCGAGTGCGACAGCAGTGATCCGGCGGCGGAGGTCCTGATGGTCAATGGGGCGCACGTCCCCCCCGACTTTCCTGGCACCAAGGGAGGCAACGGCGGAGGCGATCCATCGCACGACCATGAGGAGTACCGCCCCGACCCCTCAACTCGGAGCAGAGGGAAGAACTTCGCCGCCGGAACATGGATGCGCTTCATACTCCGATCCTTGGAGAAACCCCTGAGGCTCGCGCCTTAGAGGACGCGCGCTTGGCCAACCTGGCTGAGCGCACTCGACTGGAGAACCTTCAATGGGCACTCGACGAGCGCGCGCGGCAACGGATTCCAGACTCCAGTCGACGCCAACTCTTTAAACCTCCGACTCAGGTATACCGCACTCCGATCCAGAATTTGGCAGCTGCAACCCGTATAGCAGAGTCGATTCAGCCTTCCGAGTCAGAGGCTGGCAGAGGCTTGATGCAGATCAGGGATTTGCTCCGGGCAACAGGAGATCAGAATTCGGCTGTGTCGCAGTCGCGGAACAGGATTCATAGCAGATCCGTGGCGGAGAATATGGTCCAGTCGGCTCATAGCCCCAGATCGCCCCCGAGGCGTGAAGGGTATGGAGACCGGCATGATCAGTACAGGAACTATGAGCAGTATTATCACCGATTCGATCGCAACGATCGACGTCGAGTGCCCACTCCTCCCCCGAGAGGTGGATCATATATGCCTCGACAGCAGGATGACAGACGCCAGCACAGTGGCGGGCGAAGGATTCCAGTCGACCCCAGGGAACCAGGCTTTGATGCGAGTTCCATCATCGTTCAAGGTTTGGTCGACCGGAACAGAGCCCACAAAGAGGGTAATGACAAAGATGTACCCACCAGCAGCCGAGTGCATGTCTCCGGACCAGAGTGTTTTAGCAGAGCCATCAAAGCTGCGGTGATTCCTCCCAACTGCAGGTTGGCGACTGGAGTCAGCAAGTTCAACGGTGAGTCCAAGCCTGATACTTGGCTTGAGGACTACCGAGTGGCTGTTCAGATCGGCGGCGGAAATGACGAGGTGGCCATGAAGCATCTGCCTCTCATGTTCGAAGGGTCAGCCAGGGCATTGCTGAATCAGTTGACACCCAGTAGCATCTACACGTGGGAGGACCTCTCCCGAGTGTTTGTCAGGACGTTCGAAGGAACGTGCAAGCGACCGGCGGGACTGACAGAGCTGTAATCTTGTGTGCAGAAGTCGAGTGAGACTCTGAGGGATTACATCCAGAGATGGATCACACTGCATCACACAGTAGAGAATGTATCTGATCACCAGGCAGTTTGCGCCTTCAAGGAGGGCGTAAAATACAGAGAGCTAAGCCTGAAATTCGGTTGAACCGGAGACATGTCTCTGAGTCGAATGATGGAAATAGCCACCAAATATGCCAATGGTGAGGAAGAGGATCGGCTCCGGAGCGGCAAGCATAAGTTAGTCGCCCAGGACACCGGAGGCGGAAATTCCAGTCGGAAGCAAAAGCGTAAAGCCGAGCCAGCCGCTCCTGGAGAAGCCTTGGCCCTGAATCAAGGAAAGTTCAAAGGGAAACCCAAGGGGCCTTGGAACCCCAAGAAAGTAAAGGATAAAGAAGGAAACGACGTGATGGATTTGCCATGTCACATCCACACCAAGAAAGATGAAGAGGGTAACTTCATTTACCCTAAGCATACCACTCGACAGTGTCGACTCCTGATACAACAATTCCAAGGGAAGCAGTCCAAGGACAAAGAAAAAGAGTCGGACAAGGTTGAGGACAAGGAGGACAGTGACGAGGAATATCCGCAGGTCAATACCACCCTGATGATTTTTGCTGACGTTGGAAGCAAAAACCGACTGAAAGTTATAAACCGAGAGGTGAATATGGCTGCTCCGTCAACACCCAATTACCTGAAGTGGTCTCAGACTGCCATTATGTTTGACCAATCTGATCACCCCACACACATAGCTACACCTGGGAGGCAAGCGTTGGTGGTCGACCCAGTTGTTGAGGGCACTCGACTGACCAATGTGTTGATGGATGGCGGTAGCAGTTTGAATATACTGTACGCCGAGACGCTGAAAGGGATGGGCATTCCGATGTCTAGACTGAGCACAAGCAACATGAGTTTCTATGGAGTCATCCCTGGCAAGAAGGCCGCATCACTCGGCCAGATTGCTCTTGACGTAGTTTTCGGTGATTCAAAGAATTTCCGCAAAGAGAAGCTGACATTTGAGGTTGTGGATTTCCAGAGTGCCTATCATGCAATTTTGGGCAGGCCAGCTTATGCACGTTTCATGGCTCGACCATGTTACGTGTACCTCAAACTAAAGATGCCTGGCCCTGAAGGCGTGATCACTGTTACTGGTAACCACAAGAAGGAAGAAGAGTGCTTCCAGAAAGGCTCAAAGATCGCCGATGCTCAGATGGTGGCAGAAGAGTGGCAAGAACACCAAAGGAATGCAGACCCGAGTGATTTGTTGCGAGCCAAAAAGCCTGCTACGGAATCAGCGTTCCAGTCGTCCGGTGAGACAAAACCTGTTCACATCCACCCGACTGACCCTAATGCTTCTCCGACTCATATCTCCACAACATTCGACCCCAAATAGGAAGAAGCGCTCATCCAGTTCCTCCGTGAGAACTGGGACATCTTTGCATGGAAACCTTCTGACATGCCGGGTGTACCCAGGGGACTGGCTGAGTATCGTCTACGAGTCGATTCAAAGCCAAAACCTGTGAAGGAACATCTGCGACGGTCCGCCGTCCAGAAAAGGAAGGCTATTGGTGAGGAAGTGGCTCGGCTCCTAGCAGCAGAGTTTATCCGAGAGATTTACCACTCCGAGTGGCTCGCCAATGTCGTCATGGTCTCCAAAAAGGACAACTCGCTTCGCATGTGCATCGATTTTAAGCATATCAATCGGGCATGCCCGAAAGATCATTTTCCTCTTCCCCGCATCGACCAAATAGTCGACTCGACTGCGGGATGTGAGCGACTGTCTTTCTTGGACGCTTATTCCGGTTACCATCAGATCTGTCTGTTTGGACCCGATGAGATCAAAACAGCTTTCATCACCCCATTCGGGTGCTTCTGTTATGTCACCATGCCATTCGGCCTCAAGAATGCCGGAGCCACGTTCATGAGGATGATTCAGAAGTGTTTGCTCACTCAAATCAGTCGGAATGTGGAAGCGTACATGGATGATATTGTGGTCAAGTCACGGAAAGGTTCCGACCTACTGACTGACCTCGCTGAAACATTTGCCAACCTCAGGAGGTACGATATCAAGCTTAACCCATCCAAGTGCACATTCAGAGTTCCTGGTGGAAAGTTGGTCGGTTTTCTCATTTCCGAACGAGGAATCGATGCAAACCCAGAGAAAGTAGGCACTATTCTCCGAATGAAACGACCTGTGCGTGTGCACGATGTTCAGAAGCTTACTAGTTGCTTGGCTGCTTTAAGTCGATTCATCTCTCGTCTTGTTGAGAAGGCATTGCCTCTTTACCGACTGATGAAGAAGTCAAACAAGTTCAAGTGGACTCCTGAAGCTAATGCAGTGTTTGCAGAGTTAAAAACCCTGCTTTCCACCCTGTCGGGGAAGCTGATCCATGAACACCTATGGGGACCGGCGGACCGGGCCCCTTTCGGTTCGGCGAGGGGCGGAGATCGCACGAAGAGCGGATCGAGGCGAAGCACACGAGCAGTTTACCCAGCTTCGGAGCTCTCCGGAGAGATAATACTCCTACTGCTGCTTGTTTGATTGTATTGAGTTCTTGCTCGGGAGCGCTGAGTGCTACAGTACACTCGAGCTGCTAACGAGACCGAGCGTGAGTGTTTTCTGGCCTCGAACCGAACCCCCCCTCCACGTTGCGCATGGGCCTCCTTTTATACGCACAAGGGGTTACCGACAGGTGGCAACGTAGACAAGGGTAATGTCACATCCCTAGCTTCAGGCATTGCTCTAGGTTAGCTTCATGTGTGCATCATGTTTAAATTCTGAAATTTGAACTGAGGAAATATTGGAAGCCTCAAAACCCTAAATAAAAGAGGGGCAAAAACCCTAGAAATCTTATTCATTGCTCCAAAAGGCTCTTCTTAAATGTTTGATAATTTTTGGTAAGGGTTCTGGTCCCAACCAAAATATTGAACATTTTTAAAGAATTATTTTTGGGACTTTGGATTTAATTCATTAGCTATTTGAATTTGAATTATATTCATATAATTAGAATATAATTTAAATACCCCTGAAATAGTTTATAAGCTTTTGGAAAAGTCCATCTAGCAGTATAAAATATTCAGAGGAGTTTTGGCATTGTTTGAATTATTTTTAAATTCAAAACAGTGGCAAAACAGATTAAAAAAAAGGAAAACAGAACAGAAAAATTAAAAGGGACAGTACTTACCTGGCCTCACCCGTGCAGCCCACCAGAGCCGGCCCAGCTCCTGTGCTGGTCCAGCACTGTGCGGCCCAGCCCACCCCGGTCGCCACCGTCTTCAACCTCCTGCCAGTAGGCAGGAGGGCGTGTGCCCGACGCGCGCGCGCACGCTCCGGCCACCTCCTGCTTAACCGCTCGCCGCTGGAGGCACCCGAGGGCGCCACGCACTCCCCCTCGCCCCCTGCACCTCCCCTCTCTTCCCCTGGACCCCGTTCCCTCCTCTGCTTCCCTCCCGCGCACACCACCGAGTGGAGCTCGCCGTCATCGTCACCGTACCCATGGCCACCGGCCACCCCTAGCCTCGCCGATGCACCCAGGAGCTCCGCCTCGACCCCCTCTTCCTCCCCACCGTTCCACAGCCCTCCGGAAGCCCTACATCGCCGCCATCGCCGTCGTCTTCTACCTCGGACCCGCCGGCCATCTCCGTCAAATTCGTCGGCTCCGGTGCGTCTCCGAGCCCACTGAGCCACCCTGCTGCATCCCTGTGAGCTTGCCGTCGTTTCCCCTCACCTCTCTCTCTCTCGCGCACCCTGTAGCCGCCGCCCCACAAGCACCCGAAGCCGCCGTCCGCCATGGCCGGTGAGCGTCGTGCTCCCGGGGTCCTCCACCTGCGCTCGTTGCCTTCGAGTGCTCCTGACGACCCCAGTAATCCGTAGAGACCCTCAGCTGACCTCGCCGTGCCGTGTAACGCCGAACCCGAGCACACCCGAGCTCCGGCCGCCGCCTCGCTCGCCGTCGGCACCGATTCCGGCCGCCCCGAGCGCAACTGACTCCACCAGGAGCTTCGGCTCGTCCCCAGCTCCTCCTAGATGCCCTCCGCGGCCCATTTGGTCGCCGAAGTGGCCAAAACCACTCTCGCCGCCGCGCTAATGGTCGCCGCCGGCCAGAACTCCGGCAGGCTGACGTGGCTTAGTTAATTAGTCACTAACCCCCCCACCTACTGACGCTGACAAGTGGGCCCCAGGGCTTAGTCAAAGCTAACCAGCCCAGGTCAACGCGGGATTAGTCCCTGTGTCACTGACGTGTGGACCCCACACGTCAGGTTTGACCCGGGGCAGCCCTGTTGACTTGCTGATGCAAGCATGACGCACTGCTGATGTCATAAAGTATTTTCTGGATTTAATTATATTCAGGAAATTCCAGAAAATTGTTTAAACCTCAATAAATCATAGAAAATTAACCGTAACTCCAAATTAAATAATTTATATATGAAAAATTATCAGAAAAATTCAAGGAATCCATCTTTACCATTTTCATGCATGTTAGAACAACTTATCACTACTGTTTAGGACAAATGAAGTGAATGACATTTAAATAACCCCATATGGAGTTTGAATTTGAATCTTGGATTCAAACCAACTTCATTTAATCTGGTTTTAGGTGCATTAGCCCAAAACACATTCATATTGCCCTGTCATAGCATGCATCATATTGTGCATTGCATTGATCGTGTCTTTTCTGTATTTGCCGGTAATTGTCCCCTCTCGATAGACGTGACACCGATGATGCGATCGTTGACACTGACGAAGACTCAATGTTATCTTCAGAAGTGCCAGGCAAGCAAAACCCCCTTGTTCATTCCGATACAATCCTACTCTCTCGCTCCTGCTCTCTTTTACTGCATTAGGACAACACCGATTCATCTGTTACTTGCTGCGGTAGCTGAACCCCTTTATCCTTTGCATGACCTGTCATTGCCACAGTAAATAGATGAAACCCACTAGCATGAGTAGGAGTTGTTTGAGCCCTGTTGTGCCTACTCATTCATGCTTGTTTGTCATGCCTGCTACTGCTTAGAGTTGAGTCAGGTCTGATTCATCGAGGATGAATCAGAGGTGTGTGAACATGTCCTACTATGTGTGAGCTAAGTGTGTGAACACGATTTGGTAAAAGGTGTCGGTGAGAGGCCATGTAGGAGTACATGGTGGGTTGTCTCATTGAAGCCGTCCTTAGGAACTGAGTTCTGTGTTTGTGATCCATGATTCAGCTACTACCATACATTGGGCCCTGAAATATGACCCCGCTCGACTTCTCATTCACCCTCGTCCTCTGTCCAGGAGTTGCAAGTAGTTTCTGGTGTTTGTAGTATGCTGGAGGCCGTGGACAGCGCTGACCGTAGGGGTGGGCTGTGATGCGGTAGGCACGTGGCCGGGTAAACCGGGCGCCCGTTTGGTGTCACGGAACCCTGTTCACATCGTTTGGGGCTGTGAGCGAAACTCCGGCCGGATCTCCTCATGGATGGAACCCGAATAGGCGATAAACCTGGACTAGAGACTTGAGTGTTTAGGTAGGTCGTGGTCTACACCCACGTCGGCTTTCGCTTGAAGTCTGCCGAGCACATGTCGTGTGCAGACGCTAAGTGGTGGAAACATGTATGAAGAAGTACACCCCTGCAGGGTTATCATCATCTATTCGAATAGCCGTGTCCATGGGAAAGGACTTCTGGGTTACTTATATCAGTTCATAGACAAGTGAAAGTGGATACTCTAAAATACGCAAGATAAGCGTGAGTGCTATGGATGGCGTTCTCGTAGGGAGACGGGAGCGGATCCATAGTGGTGTATTGATATGGTGAATATGTGGACTCGTGTGCGCCACCTCAAAAGAGTTACTTGCAGTCGTAGTTCAGGATAGCCACCGAGTCAAAGCTGGCTTGCTGCAGTTAAACTCCACCATCCCTTTGTTGATAATGATGCATATGTAGTTAGCTCTGATGTAAGTCTTGCTGGGTACATTTGTACTCACGTTTGCCTATTTTATGTTTTTGCAGAGAGACTTCAGTCTCACTAGTAATTCCGCGTGGTCTTCGACGTTTAGCTTGATACCTCAGCTACGATCTTGTGCCCTCGGCAGGATCTGGTAGATAGTCAGGCTTCTCGGCCTTTTTCATTTATAGATGTCTGTACTCAGACATGATAGCTTCCGCTTGTGCTTTGATTTGTATGCTCTGAGTGTTGGGTCGTGAGACCCCTGTTTGTAATATCTCGCTCCTCGGAGCCTATTGAATAAATTACTTGAGTCGTAGAGTCATGTTGTGATGCCATGTTGTATTTGCACATATCGAGCATATTGTGTGTATGTTATTGAAATGCTTGGTATGTGTGGGATCTGACCATCTAGTTGTTTATCTTTAGTAGCCTCTCTTACGGGGAAATGTCTCCTAGTGTTTCCACCGAGCCATGGTAGCTTGCTACTGCTCCGGAACACTTAGGCTGGCCGGCATGTGTCCTTCTTCGTTCCTGTGTCTGTCCCTTCGGGAAATGTCACGCGATGAATACCGGAGTCCTGTTAGCCCGCTACAGCCCGGTTCACCGGAGTCCTGCTAGCCCAGTGCTACAGCCTGGATTCACTCGCTGATGACCGACACGTTCGATGCTGGGTCATGGATGCCTGTCCCTGTAAGTTTGTGCCACTTTGGGTTTACGACTAGCCATGTCAGCCCGGGCTCCTTATCATATGGATGCTAGCGACACTGTCATATACGTGTGCCAAAAGGCGCAAACGGTCCCGGGTAAAGGTAAGGCGACACCCGTGGGAATACCGTGCGTGAGGCCGCAAAGTGATATGAAGTGTTACATGCTAGATCTATGTGGCATTGAGTCGGGGTCCTGACAGCGTTGGTATCAGAGCTTGACTGCCTGTAGGATTACCAAGCCAAACTGGTCGAAGTTGAGTCTAGAAATTCTTTAGTTATATAAGGGAATTGATTGTGGGATGGAACGTAAGGCTCTTTTTACTCCTTGTACCTTATGCCTTCTGATCTGAGTCATCTTATCTTTCCTGCGGGGATTAAGAGCTAGGCTATCTCTTCTTTCTATCAGGATCACGAGTTACTAATCAGTAGACTTATAAGATTGTTGGATTTAAGTCTCAGTTCAGTTCCTACTACTTCCGTATGTGAATTGTTGATCTCGGAACCTTGATATTGTGCTTCTGAGTGGTTATGCCATCATTTTTGTGAATGTCTCAAATCTTTTCTGAGCATTTACAGCCGTTATGCTGTCCGAGTCATCCCAGGTTTCTAAGTAGTCTGATGCAATTGCAAATCCTTTCTTCCCGTTTCAATGTTCCCATGGGCCAGATTAACCACACTAATCAGTGAGTTGAGGTACTTCGTTACCTTGACATATATGTTGGAGATATTATTGTGGCCCTAGGTGTTTAGGGAGTCACCTAGTAATCTAGCAATGTTTTGTGATCCCAGTGTGATGATTCTGGCTTTTATTCTCGGAAGCATCCCGTGATGCTACTTAGTAATAGGTATTCTATTCCTGGGTTCTTAAACCCGATATTCACCCTACTTACATCATGTTGATAGTGTTGCTAGTTCCTTTAGTATATTAGTAACCTTTGCGATAGTCCTCGAGGTCCGTGGTATATCGTTCTTCCAAATACCATGAACCATTATGGCAGAAGTTTGTTGGATCAAAAGATCACAACAGGCCCTCTATGAGTTCTCCATGCTATATTGTGACTCTGCCAGTTCTACCTTTCTGCATGGGTTATCCGGAAGAAATATGTGGAATTCATTTGACATGCTAAACCATGCATCCACAACTCAGAAAATTATATGTTCTTTGAGTTGTCCCTTTAGTTGTCTTCTGACCCTCGTCTATCAATTGATAGTCAAGATTATGTGTGCATTCGTTCATCGATGCCTATTACTCTTGTGGTCTGTCAAGCCATTCTATTCCGGAATGACTAGGAGAAACAAACTCCAGTACCTCATCCATATTTAGGATTGGGTCAAAGTAGTTGTGTTCCGCAGATCAAGTTACAATCCAGCTTCTGGTCTGCTCTACCCTGAAGTATTACCTTCCTTATGACAGGAATTTCATGAGAATTGCACTACCCTTTGTGAATTCTTGACATAGTGATATCTCTCGCCATCCTTTTTCATTCCTCGGTTCCGTGTTGTTGCAGCCGGAGTGCCGACAAGTGAATCATGATGTGTGAAACCAATACTCCTAGCAACCTTGTTGCTTGGTAGTTAAAGGACAATAATTTCTTTCTTAGTGTGTTGGTTATTAAATCATCATTCTAAGATTGATCGTGCTACCTAGTCCTTATTTCGGTGCACCCTTCGATTGATGAGTTAGGATCTTGTCAAGTCCTCACTCATTTGATCATATCGTCTTGCCCTCAAAAGCGAGATTGTTCTCGAGCTTAGTAACATACCGGTGGTTCATGATTTTCTGAATATCTTCTCGGAAGTATCACCAGGTCGTCACCTGACCGTTATGTTGAGCCGTGATCAAGTTGGTTTCTTGTGAACCACCTTCTCTCCAAGAATCGGTGTTAGATATCCCTGAGCTAGTTGGTTAAGCTAGACAACAACTTGGAGAGTTGGAAGATAAAAGCTTGTCTGACTTAGTTCGTTCCAAAGGGATATTCTTGTGTAGTGTGTGTTGAAGAAAGATGATATCTTCATCGATTGGTCCCTGTGATCAGTTGCTGGACCTATTGTCTTATCAATCCTTTGATTTGAGTGTGGGCTATCGTCAAATCAAATCAGTACCAACGATGCTCGTAATGTTGTCTTACTCGTGGTTGATCCCTCGAGCATACACCCTTACATCTTTGGTCTGACCAATGCTATCACTTGTTCACTTAACTATGGAATTCCTTTTAAAAGGAAACCCGGATGAGTTGTTGTTGAGCCCATTGGCAACATCCTTCTCTCCTCCATGGTGTTGTTGAACATTAAGCTAGTGTTGGAAACTTTTGAAAGCATTTCTTCATGCTAGTTCATGGAGCAAATGTTCGGATGTAAGAAGTGACTTCCTCCAGTCCATGTGCATTTGATGCAAGTTGCCGCCGTGGATTCGAGAAAGTCAATGTTGTTTCCTTTGGAATCATCCCAAATCAGTCATGCATACGTGCGAAGTATTCTGTGGTTCGGAGACTTGCAACCTCCATTCTATATGGGTCCCTAGCACACCAAGCCACTGATTGATTTGTTCAAGATTAATAAGTTTTAAGTGCTAGTCCCGAAGGTACCAGACGGATTTGTACAAAACTTCGATATCCTCGCTGATGGTTCCCCCTCCTGAACTCGGTAGTGTTTTATTATAAGACTACTTTGTGGTCATGCTTGTCTTGGACAACGTGTTCACATGTTTGTAGCAGAACCAGCTCATGTTTTGGAGCTTGCTATCGTAGTTCATTTCCCGAGAATCTCGCAACGTCATCTCGTCGAATTGTGTTGCAAACTTTCATTTTTCTTCCTAGACTCGATGAGTCTGGAATATCCTGACACCAACCAGATCTGAATCTCAGGCAGATATGATGGTTTGGAACATTTCCCAAGAACTATAATATTGGTCCCTTGATAACCGGTAAAGTGGATGTCGTGGCCAGCACCACCCAGCCGAAGGACCTATTATTGTGGTATCTTGATTGAAGCAGTTGGCCACCTTCCCATAAGGACTTCGTAGGATTTACTTCCTAGTTGTGCCTTATGCTTATTGTGTTCCCGAAGTCCGACCTTTTACTTGATGTTTTAGATATCAAACCATATCTATGAATGGGTTATACTAGCACATCAAGGAGAACATTAGAAGCGGAGTGCTAAATGTCTCTCGGTCGATCATCCAGATTTTATTTGCTTGGCCTCGCTAAGGTGAAATCTGAGAAAGTGTTATCCTCCTTCGCATCTGCATCGTCCATCGCTATTCATCATGGTAGTATGTTGTGTTGTCAGCACCCTTGACGCGGTTGTTGATAAAACCTTGATGATTGTGGAAATGCTTAAGTTCTTGAGAGCACGCACAAGCGCTACGTCTTATCATCGGCACTAGCTGGGATTGCCCCAGATTCTTCGGTTATGCTATAACCACTCCAACAGTGAATTCACTCTCTATTGTTGGGTTCTTCCCCAGTTACCAGAATCATTCCCAGCATTTGCATTTTGTTCCCAGCTTGCACCGCCAATGTGTCATTCTACCATGGGTCCCTTCCATTTCCGGTGATAAGCAAAAATCATCCATTACGTTGTCTTCAACAAGGTAATCCACATCATCCAAGTTTGAGTATGCCATTCTACCGACCCCCTCCAAACGATCGCTCGAGAATTGTCTTAGGCTGGTTTAAAGAGTTTCAATGATCTCTGAATCAAAAGTAATTCTTTTTGCCACTTTAGGGAATATCTCTACGAGTCACGGTTCCGAAGGTGTCTCATTGTGGTATCATGGCAACTCAACTCCTCGCTACGTTGACAATTGTTTACCACCTTCTTAAGCATGAAATTGTTGTCTACCTAGTGAACCCTCGTCATCTGTTTCACTCCATCCCTTCAGATCTGTGCTTCGTCTCCCAGCTCAAGAGATGTTGCTATGTCTCATTCCGTGAGTTGTTCGATCTTCGAGAAGATCGACCCTTCTAGAGTCTCCTTCCCTCCAGGTCATGTTGGCAGGATTTCTCAGAGCAAGACTTCAAGACAATAATGGTGATCGAATCAACGTTCCTATGAAGTGCAACCTGGATCGTGAAGATTGTACTAGTTTGCGTTTCCCCTTCGTTCTACCCTACGCTTGAATCTCGAGACGAGATTCTTGTTTAGTGGGGGTGAGTTGTCACATCCCTAGCTTCAGGCATTGCTCTAGGTTAGCTTCATGTGTGCATCATGTTTAAATTCTGAAATTTGAACTGAGGAAATATTGGAAGCCTCAAAACCCTAAATAAAAGAGGGGCAAAAACCCTAGAAATCTTATTCATTGCTCCAAAAGGCTCTTCTTAAATGTTTGATAATTTTTGGTAAGGGTTCTGGTCCCAACCAAAATATTGAACATTTTTAAAGAATTATTTTTGGGACTTTGGATTTAATTCATTAGCTATTTGAATTTGAATTATATTCATATAATTAGAATATAATTTAAATACCCCTGAAATAGTTTATAAGCTTTTGGAAAAGTCCATCTAGCAGTATAAAATATTCAGAGGAGTTTTGGCATTGTTTGAATTATTTTTAAATTCAAAACAGTGGCAAAACAGATTAAAAAAAAGGAAAACAGAACAGAAAAATTAAAAGGGACAGTACTTACCTGGCCTCACCCGTGCAGCCCACCAGAGCCGGCCCAGCTCCTGTGCTGGTCCAGCACTGTGCGGCCCAGCCCACCCCGGTCGCCACCGTCTTCAACCTCCTGCCAGTAGGCAGGAGGGCGTGTGCCCGACGCGCGCGCGCACGCTCCGGCCACCTCCTGCTTAACCGCTCGCCGCTGGAGGCACCCGAGGGCGCCACGCACTCCCCCTCGCCCCCTGCACCTCCCCTCTCTTCCCCTGGACCCCGTTCCCTCCTCTGCTTCCCTCCCGCGCACACCACCGAGTGGAGCTCGCCGTCATCGTCGCCGTACCCATGGCCACCGGCCACCCCTAGCCTCGCCGATGCACCCAGGAGCTCCGCCTCGACCCCCTCTTCCTCCCCACCGTTCCACAGCCCTCCGGAAGCCCTGCATCGCCGCCATCGCCGTCGTCTTCTACCTCGGACCCGCCGGCCATCTCCGTCAAATTCGTCGGCTCCGGTGCGTCTCCGAGCCCACTGAGCCACCCTGCTGCATCCCTGTGAGCTTGCCGTCGTTTCCCCTCACCTCTCTCTCTCTCGCGCACCCTGTAGCCGCCGCCCCACAAGCACCCGAAGCCGCCGTCCGCCATGGCCGGTGAGCCTCGTGCTCCCGGGGTCCTCCACCTGCGCTCGTTGCCTTCGAGTGCTCCTGACGACCCCAGTAATCCGTAGAGACCCTCAGCTGACCTCGCCGTGCCGTGTAACGCCGAACCCGAGCACACCCGAGCTCCGGCCGCCGCCTCGCTCGCCGTCGGCACCGATTCCGGCCGCCCCGAGCGCAACTGACTCCACCAGGAGCTTCGGCTCGTCCCCAGCTCCTCCTAGATGCCCTCCGCGGCCCATTTGGTCGCCGGAGTGGCCAAAACCACTCTCGCCGCCGCGCTAATGGTCGCCGCCGGCCAGAACTCCGGCAGGCTGACGTGGCTTAGTTAATTAGTCACTAACCCCCCCACCTACTGACGCTGACAAGTGGGCCCCAGGGCTTAGTCAAAGCTAACCAGCCCGGGTCAACGCGGGATTAGTCCCTGTGTCACTGACGTGTGGACCCCACACGTCAGGTTTGACCCGGGGCAGCCCTGTTGACTTGCTGATGCAAGCATGACGCACTGCTGATGTCATAAAGTATTTTCTGGATTTAATTATATTCAGGAAATTCCAGAAAATGCCTAAAACTTCTAAAAATCATAGAAAATTAACTGTAACTCCAAATTAAATAAATTATATATGAAAAATTATCAGAAAAATTCAAGGAATCCATCTGTACCATTTTCATGCATGTTAGAACAACTTATCACTACTGTTTAGGACAAATGAAGTGAATGACATTTAAATAACCCCATATGGAGTTTGAATTTGAATCTTGGATTCAAACCAACTTCATTTAATCTGGTTTTAGGTGCATTAGCCCAAAACACATTCATATTGCCCTGTCATAGCATGCATCATATTGTGCATTGCATTGATCGTGTCTTTTCTGTATTTGCCGGTAATTGTCCCCTCTCGATAGACGTGACACCGATGATGCGATCGTTGACACTGACGAAGACTCAATGTTATCTTCAGAAGTGCCAGGCAAGCAAAACCCCCTTGTTCATTCCGATAAAATCCCACTCTCTCGCTCCTGCTCTCTTTTACTGCATTAGGACAACATCGATTCATCTGTTACTTGCTGCGGTAGCTGAACCCCTTTATCCTCTGCATGACCTGTCATTCCACAGTAATTAGATGAAACCCACTAGCATGAGTAGGAGTTGTTTGAGCCCTGTTGTGCCTACTCATTCATGTTTGTTTGTCATGCCTGCTACTGCTTAGAGTTGAGTCAGGTCTGATTCATCGGGGATGAATCAGAGGCGTGTGAACATGTCCTACTGTGTGTGAGCTAAGTGTGTGAACACGATTTGGTAAAGGTAGAGGTGAGAGGCCATGTAGGAGTACATGGTGGGTTGTCTCATTGAAGCCGTCCTCAGGAACTGAGTTCTGTGTTTGTGATCCATGATTCAGCTACTACCACGCATTGGGCCCGAAACCAATGGACCCTCTCGGCTTCTTAATCACCCTTGTCCTCTGTCCAGGAGTTGCAAGTAGTTTCTGGTGTTTGTAGTATGCTGGAGGCCGTGGGCAGTGCTGACCGTAGGGGTGGGCTGTGATGCGGTAGGCACGTGGCCGGGTATACCGGGCGCCCATTTGGTGTCACGGAACCCTGTTCACATCGTTTGGGGCTGTGAGCGAACCTCCGGCCGGATCTCCTCATGGATGGAACCCGAATAGGCGATAAACCTGGACTAGAGACTTAGGTGTTTAGGTAGGCCGTGGCCGACACCCACGTTGGGCTTCCGCTTGAAGGTTGCCGAGTACATGTCGTGTAAACGGCGGTAAGTGGTGAGAGCGTGTGTGAAGAAGTACACCCCTGCAGGGTTAATATGATCTATTCGAATAGCCGTGTCCGCGGAAAAGGACTTCTGGGTTGCTTATATTAGTTCATAGACAATTGAAAGTGGATACTCTAAAATACGCAAGATAAGCGTGATTGCTATAGATGGCGTTCTCGTAGGGAGACGGGAGCGGATCCATAGTGGTGTATTGATATGGTGAATATGTGGACTCGTGTGCGCCACCTCAAAAGAGTTACATTGCAGTCGTAGTTTAGGATAGCCACCGAGTCAAAGCTGGCTTGCTGCAGTTAAACCCCACCATCCCCTTTGTTGATAATGATGCATATGTAGTTAGTTCTGATGTAAGTCTTGCTGGGTACATTTGTACTCACGTTTTCCTATTTTATGTTTTGCAGAGAGACTTCAGTCTCACTAGTAATTCCGCGTGGTCTTCGACGTTTAGCTTGTTACCTTAGCTACGATCTTGTGCCCTCGGCAGGATCTGGTAGATAGTCAGGCTTCTCAGCCTTTTTCATTTATAGATGTCTGTACCCAGACATGATAGCTTCCGCTTGTGCTTTGATTTGTATGCTCTGATTGTTGGGTCATGAGACCCATGTTTGTAATATCTCGCTCCCGGAGCCTATTGAATAAATTACTTGAGTCGTAGAGTCATGTTGTGATGCCATGTTGTATTTGCACATATCGAGCATATTGTGTGTATGTTATTGAAATGCTTGGTATGTGTGGGATCTGACCATCTAGTTGTTTATCTTTAGTAGCCTCTCTTACGGGGAAATGTCTCCTAGTGTTTCCACCGAGCCATGGTAGCTTGCTACTGCTCCAGAACACTTAGGCTGGCCGGCATGTGTCCTTCTTCGTTCCTGTGTCTGTCCCTTCAGGGAAATGTCACGCGATGAATACCGGAGTCCTGTTAGCCCGCTACAGCCCGGTTCACCGGAGTCCTGCTAGCCCAGTGCTACAGCCTGGATTCACTCGCTGATGACCGACACGTTCGATGCTGGGTCATGGATGCCTGTCCCTGTAAGTTTGTGCCACTTTGGGTTTACGACTAGCCATGTCAGCCCGGGCTCCTTATCATATGGATGCTAGCGACACTGTCATATACGTGTGCCAAAAGGCGCAAACGGTCCCGGGTAAAGGTAAGGCGACACCCGTGGGAATACCGTGCGTGAGGCCGCAAAGTGATATGAAGTGTTACATGCTAGATCTATGTGGCATTGAGTCGGGGTCCTGACAGGTAAAAATGGAAAAAGAGGGGTGGTTGGTACAGCTACCCGAACAGTGTATCCTACCTAATCCTGACGGCAGGGGACAAACGCATTAAATGCCCGTCTGCGTCGCCCAAACAGTGCAAAAAAGGACCGTCAGGGACGCCACCGCTCGCCACGATGGCAATCTTGTCAGCGTCGCATTCCACCGCGCACCGCTGGCTGCACAGCCTCTCGCCACGTGCGCCTAGAAAGGCCCCCAGGGCGACACGTTGGTGGATGTGCTGGAGCGCGGGTACAGAGTGGTTGCCTGCCGCGGCAAGCGCCTTGCCGTGGCCGTTGTCTTGCCGCGCCCGGAAGCTTGTTGCTCACCGGGCCTTGGTTGGTCTTCCCGGCAAGCTCCTCTTGCCGGGGCCTTGTCTCCTTGATTTGAATACTTTGTTCTTGAATGGCTCCAAAAAGAACCATGGAGGACCTTGGCTGTCACCCGGCAAGCCTTGCCGCGGGGTGCTGCAACTGCCCGTGCACAAGTTCGGGATACTAGGGTACCCCTACTCTAGTACACCGACAGGAGCCCCCGGGCCTGGGCCACACACGGTGCCGAGCGCTGTTGGGCCAGGCCCAAAACAGGGCACGGGCACACGCGGCCTGGGCCACGCCGTATCTTACTCCGTATCCACCGCGCCCTCCCCCAACGGCACACGTCGAATGCGGCATCATGGGAGAGATTGTGGGTGGTTTCTTTATTCGGAAGGGCGAAACGTCTGCCCCCTCCCTCTCTATAAGCAGGGGAAACAGGGGCAGTTCGCCCATCTCGCCGGTTGTTACTCCAACTTCACAAATCTCCGCCGCTCCCTCCTTCTTCTCAAAGCCGAAAGAGAGCAGCGCTCCGCCCCCCATCGCCACAAGCACCACCAACACCGTCGATCTCCCCCACCACCTCCGCCATGGCTCCGAAAGCCGACAAGGGGAAGGGCGTGAAATCGGTCGAGGCGCAGTGGCTCGCGGCGCTGCGGAAGGAGCGGGCCATCTTCCCCACTCAGCTTGGCGCGAAGGAGCTGAGGGAGTACTACTACCTCTTCTGGTCGACGGAGACGCGAGCGCATCCGTGCACGAGGGTCTGGTGAATGTTGCCGCAGCCATCGACGGGGAGCTGGCACACCTGGGGATGGAGGATCTCGGGTACTCCTCCGATGAGCACCTCCAACCCAGCGCCAAGCTCAGCTTGTTCTTCAAAGGCGTGGCGACGGCACTCCAGCGACTCTGGGAGAAGATCCCAAAGCAGCTGGCCGACGAGTCGCGCAAGATCTGGGCGGGAGTTCTTCAGAAGGTGCTGGTGAAGGTGGGCTTCCGCAACCCAGGCCTCAACCTCACCAACGTCCTCAGGTCCTTGCCGCCGGATGCTGATCTGGAGGCGCTCAAGGCCCTTGTTGCACCCATTGTGGACAAGGTGAGCGAAATTAAGAGGGTTGAGGGCGATCGCGTAGACTAGGCCGCCCGTTTTCTCTTTTTTTCCTTGTTGCTGTTGGTCATGTTATGAGAACAATCTGTTAGAGCTGCGACAAGTTATCTTGTAATATAACTCTATTTTGGGTAGAGATTGCTATGTTATTTCCTTTACTTGATTCCTTCCTTTGTATGTTTTTGCCCTACACTTTTAGGGAACTTGTCGGCGCAGGCACCTTAGCCGCGAGCGCTGAGTGCGGGACATCAGCAGCCTGCTGGCGGTGCTGCTTCCGACAAGAAACCTTGTCGCAACTAGCCGTAGCTCACTTAAGTTGTTGAGCGGACTCGAAACAAAGTAAGGGCGCAACTAGCTACGAGTTGGTTCCTCTGCGCACAGGTTTTCCATACAAAGCACGATCGTTCGAGGAAGATAACTTAAAAATTAAAATTGATTGCTCAAAGTTTGGCAACTTAGCTTTTCTGTCGTTTGCTTTTCGGTAAGGCGAAATTTCCTTGAACGATGCCTGATCCACACCATTATCTTCTCCTTTCCCCCCGGCAAACTTGTGTGCGAGGGAATCTTCCTTTCCTATTTGAGAAAAAGAAAGAAGAGAAAATAAAGATATGGAGCCTTACGGCTCGTTATTGCTTACCGGGGGTAGGTGCTGCACAAAGTGTCAGATAACGCGTGCAAAGAGAGTAGAAAGCATGGAATTGACAAGATGTGCGGAGCACATGAGCTTTACTTATGCACGGGATCTGCGCTCGGCTTTGTACAAAGGATTATATGCAACATCGGTAAGACTTGTACAAAAGGTGGTTGCCGGAACAGGTTCCGGCAACCGCGCCCTACGGGTAAAACTTACGAAGATGCTCAATGTTCCAGGAGTTGCTCACCGGAATACCATCTTTGGTCTCAAGGCGGACAGCGCCGGGCCTAGTGACTCGTTTCACCCGGTAAGGGCCTTCCCACTTCGGCGTCAACTTGTTGGAATTCTTGGCGGACTGAACGCGCCGAAGAACAAGGTCGCCTTCCTCGAAACTTCTGGCACTAACCTTGCGGCTATGGTAGCGGCGCAAAGCTTGCTGGTATCGAGCAGCTCATACAGCAGCCTAAAGACGGTCCTCCTCAAGGAGCAGCGCGTCATCTCGTCGCAGCTGCTCTTGCTCGAGCTCATCATAAGCGAGCACTTGAGGTGATCCGTATACGAGTTCTGTGGGGAGAACTGCCTCTGCTCCATAGACTAGAGCGAAAGGTGTCTGGCCAGTGGCTCGATTTGGCGTCGTCCTGATCGACCAAAGAACCACCGGCAGCTCCTCAATCTAGTTCTTTCCGCACTTGTGCAGCCTGTCGAAAGTTCTGGTCTTGAGCCCGCGCAGCACTTCAGCATTTGCCCTCTCCGCTTGACCGTTGCTTCTCGGATGAGCAACAGAAGCGAAGCAGACCTAGGCACCAAGATCTTGGACGTACTGCATGAAGGTGCGGCTCGTGAATTGTGTGCCGTTGTCGGTGATGATCCTGTTAGGGATCCCGAAACGGCAAACAATCGACCTGAAGAACTTGACTGCTGACTGTGCTGTCACCTTCCTCACTGGTTCCACTTCCGGCCACTTTGTGAACTTGTCGATTGCAACGTACAAGTACTCAAAGCCCCCGACAGCTCGGGGAAAGGGGCCGAGGATGTCGAGCCCCCAGACCGAAAATGGCCAGGATAAAGGGATCGTCTGGAGAGCTTGAGCTGGCTGGTGTATCTGCTTGGAATGGAACTGGCACGCTTCACACTTGGTTACTTGTGCAGTTGCATCCTGGAGGGCTGTCGGCCAAAAGAAACCTTGCCGGAACGCTTTGCCGGCAAGTGCTCTTGCGCCAATGTGGTGACCACATATGCCTCCATGTATCTCTGCCAACAGCTTTTGTCCGTCTTCCCGGTGAATACACTTCAATTTCACACCGTTGAGTCTTCTTCTGTACAGTGTGTTGTCGACAAACTGGTACATACTTGACTGCCGGGCTACTCTTTCCGCTTCTTATTGCTCTTCGGGAAGTTCTCCTGTCTGAAGGAAAAGGACAATCTGCTGTGCCCATGTTGGAGCTTGCGGCTCGACAACAAGGACTAAAGGCACATCCGCAGCTGCGGGAACATCTGCTTCTACGGCGAGAACCTGCGGCTCAGCCAGAGCTTGATGTTCCCCGGCAAGCTTGCCGGAGCAAAACTTGTCGGGAGCGTCTGCTTCAACGGAACAAACCCTAAGGCTTGCCAGAGCAGACTGATCCTCAGCACTCTTGGTGTTGATCTTGAGGACTTTCTTGGTGGCGGCTTCAGGGAGCTCTGCCGGAAAATAATCACCAGAAATCAACTTCCTCTTCTTGCTCTGTCCAGTTGATGGCGTTACGGATGGTTGAGTCAGCTTGAGCACAAAGATCCCTGGTTCCACAGGTAACTTAAGTGCAGCGCACTTCGACAGGCCATCGACAATGTCATTTTGAGCTCTTGGAACATGTTCCATCTACAGGCCGTCAAAGTGCTCTTCTAGCTTTCTCACTTCATCAACGTAAGCTTCCATCAACGGACTCTGATAATTCTTGTTCACTTGGCGGACGACAAGCTGTGAGTCACCCCTGACAATGAGCTTCTTGATCCCAAGGTCTGCTGCGATCCTGAGACCGGCAAGCAAACCTTCATACTCTGCGGTATTGTTCGTTGCTTGCTCCTTGGGAAAGTGCATCTGGACTACGTACTTGAGGTGTTCTCCGGTGGGTGCGATAAGTAGCACGCCCGCACCGGCGCCTTGCAGCGAGAAGGCACCGTCAAAGTACATCAGCCACTCCTTGCTTGCTTCCTTGACGGGGATGCTCATCTCTGGAATTTCTTCATCTTGTGTTGGCGTCCATTCTGCTATGAACTCTGCCAATGCTCTGCTTTGGATAGTTGAAGTGCTCTCAAACTTGAGGCCAAAGCTTGACAGTTCCAGTGCCCACTTGACAATCCTGCCTGTTGCTTCTGGATTTTGCAGTATCCTCTTCAGCGGAAAACGAGTGACGACTGTGATCTCATGTGCTTGGAAGTAATGGCGCAGCTTTCTCGAGGCCATGAGAAGGCCGAAAAGCAATTTCTGCACACCAGAGTACCTTGATCTAGCCCCCTGCAGAAGGGAACTGACAAAGTAAACTGGGCGCTGCACCATTCTTTTCTGCATCTTGTCACGCTCCTGCGCAGATCCATCTTTGTCGGGACCAGAGCTTGTCGGTGAAGTCCCTTGCTTGTCGCTGGATGCCTCTGCCGTGGTTGCTGGCTCATCATCCGCCTCTCTCTCCGCTACTAACGCAGCACTAACCACTTGATTGGTTGCCGCTATATATAGCAGCAACTTCTCTTGTGGCTTAGGTGCGACAAGTGTTGGAGTGGAGGACAGGTATCTCTTTAAGTCCTGCAGTGCAGCCTCCGCCTCCGGAGTCCATTTCATTGGACCTGCCTTTTTCAATATTTTGAAAAATGGCAGGGCGCGCTCAGCAGACCTAGAGATAAACCTGCTGAGAGCAGCTATGCAACCGGCAAGTCTTCGTACATCCTTGACGCGCTTTGGTGCTTCGATCTGCTCAATGGCCTTGATCTTGTCGGGATTGGCTTCAATTCCCCGCTGAGACACGAAGAACCCGAGAAGCTTGCCGGAAGGGACTCCAAACACACACTTCTCGGGGTTAAGCTTGAGGTTGATCTTGTGCAGATTTGCAAAGGTTTCGTCTAAATCTTGAATCAGAGTTGCCTTGTCCTTGCTCTTGACCACTATATCGTCCATGTAGGCTTCCACATTTCTGTGCATTTGCGGCTCAAAAGCGTCATGGGCTACCCTTGCAAATGTTGAACCAGCATTCTTTAAACCGAAAGGCATCTGTACGAAACAGTATGTGCCACATGGGGTGATGAATGCGGTCTTCTCCTCATCCTCTTCTGCCATGAAGATCTGATGGTATCCTGAGTATGCATCAAGAAATGAAAGCAAGTCACATCCGGCCGTGGAGTCAACAATCTGGTCGATGCGCGGCAAGGGAAATGGGTCTTTGGGGCAAGCTTTATTGACATCGGTAAAGTCGATACAAAGCCTCCATTTCCCGTTTGCCTTGCGCACGACTACAGGGTTGGCCAACCATGTAGGATGGAGCACTCCTCTGACAAGGTCTGCTGCTTCCAATTTCTTGATTTCTTCTGCGATGAATTTTTGGCGCTCCAGTGCCTGTTTCCTGACTTTCTGCTTGACGGGCCGCGCATGAGGACAGACGTCAAGATGGTGCTCGATTACTTTCTTGGGAACACCGGGGATGTCAGACGGTTGCCACGCAAATACGTCGACATTCGCCCGCAGGAAAGCAACGAGCGTGCTTTCCTATTTAGGGTCGAGAGTGGCACTGATGGTGAAGGTACCACCAGTGCCATCCTCCTTGGCAGACACCCTCTTGGTCTCTGGTGGAGCTGCCATTGTCTTCTTACACTTGCCGGTGGAGCTCGATGGTGCGTCCTCGACGGTAGCGCAGCACTCCGAAGAGGTGCGCTTGCCGGAGTGGGCATCAGAACTCTTGCCGGACTTGGTCTTCTTCTTCGCCCCGGGAGCTTCAACGGCAAGTGACTTGCGATCCGTTGCGGCTGCTGCCTCCCGGTAGATCTTGTCGGCGCAGATAAGAGCATCCTTCTTGTCGCCAGGGACAGAGATGACACTTATCGGGCCTGGCATCTTGAGCATGTTGTATGCATAGTGAGAGGCTGCCATGAACTTGGCGAGTGCTGGACGGCCGAGTATCCCATTGTAAGGAAATGGAAAGTCAGCAACATCAAAAGTGATCCTCTCAGTCCTGAAGTTCAACTCGCTGCCAAACGTTACCGGCAACGTGATCTTTCCCTTCGGCTTGCTCCTTCCCGGATTGATTCCTTGGAATGTGCCGGTCTCTTCGAGCTCGCCATCAGGGATCTGGAGTTTCTGGAGTACCGCGGAGGAGATCAGGTTCAAGCCGGCCCCGCCGTCAACTAGCATCTTAGTGACCTTGAGGTTGCGGATAGTTGGTGAAACCAACATCGGCAAGCACCCGACCGCAGTTATGCGATCAGGGTGGTCCTCAATATCAAAGATGATAGGCGTGCTGGACCATTTCAGAGGCTTGCGTGACTCGATGGGTGGTTCTGCCGCATTGACTTCCCGCACCCACTGCTTGAGCTGGCGGTGTGAAGTATGCAGTGAAGCACCACCGTCAACGCACAGGACCTCTGTGGCTTTATGGAACTCCTGCTCATCGGTCTCGTCTTCATCCATATCTTCATCATCATCGTCGTCTTCATCCTTGTCGCGGCCGCGGGGAGGTCTGTCTCCTTGCCGCTGCTTGGCCTTGCCGCGGCGTCCTCCTTGGCCTGGACGTTTCTTGTCGGCTCCTCCAGCACCTTCCTGGGCTTTCTCCTTGTCGCGCCGCTCGTATTCAGCTTTTTGCTGTTCGACAAGCTGTTCGACCTTCTTGCAGCTCTGGAGGTCATGGCCCTTGGTGCGGTGGATCTTGCAATACTGCTTGTTGGTGCCGTCCTGCTTGTCGGCGACTGCCACAGCCTCCTCGCCGGAGCTACCAGCTTTGGCTTTCTTGGCGCCACCTCCATTGCCGGACTTCTCAATGACTAGCACCTCTTTGCCTTTCTTCTTCCTGTTGTTCCACCGCCGGTTTTTCTTTGCCGGGGCAGTCTCCTCACTATTAGATCCTCCTGCTCCTACATTCTCTCCGGGGAGTTTCCTCCCTTCCTCAGCGCGTGCACACTTGTCGGCCAGGGCATATAGCTCATTGACGTCTCTGATCTTGCACATCGCCATCTCCTCCCGCATCCTGCGGTTTCGCATGTTCTGATGGAATGCGCTGATTACCACAGCAGGGTGGACATCTGGGATGTTATGTTGTACACGGCTGAACCTCTGAATGTACTTGCGCAGGGGCTCCCCTTCCTTCTGGGCGAGCAGATGAAGATCGCTCTCTTGGCCATGAGGCTTGTGGCCGCCTGTAAAGGCGCCGACAAACTGATGGCATAGGTTTGCCCAGGAGGATATGGAGTTATCCGGCAAGTGCATGAGCCAGTATCTGACATTGGGTTTGAGCACCAGCGGGAAGTAGTTGGCAAGGATCTTGTCGTCCCGTCCCCCGGCAGCTTGCACTGTGATGGTGTAGATGCTGAGGAACTCTGACGGATGCGACTTGCCGTTGTACTTCTCTGGCACGTCTGGCTTGAAATTCTTCGTGCTGGGCCACTGGACTTTCCGCAGCTCACGAGTGAACGCAGGGCAACCTACCGCGTACGGCAAGTCGCCTGGTTCCCCTGGCGCATGCACGTCGACAGAGGGCCCAACGCGCTGGTCTGATTGACGTCGCGCTTCTCTTCAGCGCTTGATGCGAATACGAGCGTATTCTTGCTGTCGTTCGTGAAGAACTTGGCGCTGATCGCGGTGAGCTCGTGGATCCGATGATGCGGTGGAGTCGCTGTCGAGGTGGATCCGGCGAGTCGGCGATCTTGGCCTTCGGGGGGGAGAGTGCATGGTGGTTGCACCCCCATCGGTTTCGTCGCCATCGGCTCGTGCCTGGCGGTCCTGCCGCGGCAGCGATGCACTCGGCTGCCGCGGAGTGTCGCCGTTGGCGAAGCCGATGAGACTCTGAATGGTGGCCCTCCATCCGTCGATCTTGTCTTCCGTTGGAGGGTAATCCAGGAGCAGTTGAGCTCGTGCCAAAGCTTCTACTGGAGTGGTGGGAGGCAGTGGCGAACGGTGCGAGGAGCGGGATATGCTCGGACTTCTAACTATGTTAGAAGGAGTAGTATCCCGTCCAGGCGACCGTGCCTCGCTCGTGCCAGCATGCTGGCGTGCATGCTGGTCTTGAGCACCCCGAGATCCACCAGCTTGATCTTCGCCCAACAAACGTATGGTACTGCGAGTACCATGACGCTGTCGGTCCTGCGCCTCCTGAGATGGGCGCGGAACATGTACGGACACCGAGGTCTGCGCAGCCTTGTCCTTGGACCTGGCAGCATCGTGAGCTCCCTCGTCAATGTCCGTTCTTCCACCGGCGTCTTCCCCACCACTCATTTGCTCTGGTGGTGGTGTGATCGATGTGGACGGAACAGCTGCCGCCGAAGTCTTCTTCTTCGGTGGCATGTCGATGAAGAAAATGAAGATCTAGCTCGTGTGAACGCCGGATCGGGTTCACACAACCTTGACGCCCCCTACCTGGCGTGCCAAAGATGTCGGGGAAGCTGATCCACGAACACCTATGGGGACCGGCGGACCAGGCCCCTTTCTGTTCGGCGGGGGGCAGAGATCGCACGAAGAGCGGATCGAGGCGAAGCACACGAGCAGTTTACCCAGCTTCGGAGCTCTCCGGAGAGATAATACTCCTACTGCTGCTTGTTTGATTGTATTGAGTTCTTGCTCGGGAGCGCTGAGTGCTACAGTACACTCGAGCTGCTAACGAGACCGAGCGTGAGTGTTTTCTAACCTCGAACCGAACCCCCACTCCACGTTGCGCATGGGCCTCCTTTTATACGCACAAGGGGTTACCGACAGGTGGCAACGTAGACAAGGGTAAAAATGGAAAACGAGGGGTGGTTGGTACAGCTACCCGAACAGTGTATCCTACCTAACCCTGACGACAGGGGACAAAGGCATTAAATGCCCGTCTGCGTCGCCCAAACAGTGCAAAAAAGGACCGTCAGGGACGCCACCGCTCGCCACGATGGCAATCTTGTCAGCGTGGCATGCCACCGCGCACCGCTGGCTGCACAGCCTCTCGCCACACGCACCTGGAAAGGCCCCCAGGGCGACACGTTGGTGGATGTGCTGGAGCGCGGGTACAGAGTGGTTGCCTGCCGCGGCAAGCGCCTTGCCGCGGCCGTTGTCTTGCCACGCCCGGAAGCTTGTCGCTCACCGGGCCTTGGTTGGTCTTCCCGGCAAGCTCCTCTTGTCGGGGCCTTGTCTCCTTGACTTGAATACTTTGTTCTTGAATGGCTCCAAAAAGAACCACGAAGGACCTTGGCGGTCACCCGGCAAGCCTTGACGCGGGGTGCTGCAACTGCCCGTGCACAAGTTCGGGATACTAGGGTACCCCTACTCTAGTACACCGACACACCCAGCCGGTGCTTGCTGCCCCGATCACTAAAGAGCCTTTGCTGCTTTACATTGCAGCCACAGGACAAGTTGTCAGTACGGTTGATCGGGAAGAAGAAGGGAAAGCCTTCAAAGTTCAGCGCCCAGTATACTACATTTCTGAAGTCCTGACCCCATCCAAGCAACGATACCCTCATTATCAGAAGCTTGTATATGGGATTTATATGACCACGAAGAAAGTTGCTCACTACTTCTCTGACCATATCATCACAGTCGTCACCGACGCCCCCTATCAGAGATTCTGCACAACAGAGACGCAACTGGTCGAGTGGCAAAATAGGCGATTGAACTTCTTCCCCTAGATATCAGATTTGAGGCAAAGAAAGCTATCAAGTCCCAAGCAATAGCAGATTTCCTTGCCGAGTGGACTGAACAGCAGTTGCCGACTCAAGTTCACTCGGAGCACTGGACTATGTTCTTCGATGGCTCCAAAATGCTGAATGGTTCTGGTGCTGGGGTAGTCTTGGTTTCCCCCCGAGGAGACAAGCTCAGATATGTACTCCAGATTCACTTTGATTCCTCCAACAATGAAGCAGAATATGAAGCACTCTTGTACAGGTTGCGTATGGCCATTTCACTCGGCGTCCGTCGCCTCATGGTCTACGGCGACTCGGACTTGGTGGTCAACCAAGTGATGAAGGAGTGGTACGTCAGAAGCCCAGCCATGACTGGTTACTGCAATGCAGTCAGAAAGCTCGAGAAGAAATTTGAGGGATTAGAGCTCCATCACGTCCCCCGACTGAAAAATCAAGCAGCCGATGACTTGGCGAAGATAGGTTCCAAGAGAGAGGCCATTCCGAGTGGCGTGTTTTTGGAGCATGTTCACACACCATCAGTTCAAGAAGATCCTTTCACTGAGGAAGCCCCGCAGCCAAAAAGCGCCATAGATCCGACTGAAGTCGAGGTCCCAGCTGTGGTCGACTTAATCATGGAAGTTCTGGTCATCACTCCCGACTGGACAGTGCCCTATATCACCTATATTCTGAGGAAAGATCTCCCCGAGAATGAAGAAGAGGCTCGAGAGATCGTCCGCCGATCCAAAGCCTTTACCGTCATGAGTGGATAGTTGTACAGAGAAAGTGCAACTGGAGTCAGCCAGAAATGCATAACACCGGAAGAAGGTCGAATGATTCTCAACGACATCCACTTGGGGACCTGTGGCCATCATGCGTCCTCTCGGACCATCGTGGCTAAAGCATACCGAGCGGGTTTTTACTGGCCCAGAGAAAATGAGATGGCGAAAGAGATAGTCGACAAGCGTGAAGGATGTCAATTCTACTCCAATATGTCGCACAAACCCGCCTCAGCCTTGAAGACTATTCCACTCGTCTGGCCTTTCGCTGTATGGGGGTTGGATATGGTTGGACCACTGAGAACAGGCAGAAGCGGCTACACCCATGTATTGGTAGCAGTCGACAAGTTCACCAAGTGGATTGAGGCTAAACCCATCAAGAATCTGGATGCCGGCACCGCCGTCAGCTTCATCAGGGAGTTGATATTCAGATATGGAGTTCCACACAGCATCATCACAGACAATGGGTCAAACTTTGACTCCGAAGAGTTCAGAGCCTTCTGCACATCTCAGGGTACACGAGTCGACTATGCTTCAGTCGCTCACCCCTAGTCGAATGGACAAGCAGAACGAGCAAATGGCTTAATTCTCAAAGGGTTGAAACCCCGACTGATGCGTGACCTCAAGAACGCAGCTGGTGCATGGGTCGACGAACTTCCGTCGGTGCTTTGGGGATTAAGGACCACGCCAAACCGGTCGACTGGGAGGACTCCGTTCTTCTTGGTCTACGGAGCTGAAGCAGTCTTGCCGAGTGACCTGCTTCACAATGCACCCCGAGTCGAACTCTACACCGAAGCTGAAGCAGAGCAAGCCTGACAGGACGCGGTCGACCTTCTAGAAGAAGAAAGAGAGATGGCCTTGATCCGATCGACCATTTACCAGCAGGACTTGCGTCGCTTCCATGCCAGAAACGTGAAGAGTCGAGCTTTCCAGGAGGGAGATTTAGTTCTCCGAGTGGATCAGCAGAAACCACACAAGCTCGCTCCTACTTGGGAAGGTCCCTTCATCGTCACCAAGGTTCTCCACAATGGAGCATACCACCTTTACAATGTCGAGCACCAGATTGACGAGCCCCGAGCATGGAACGCGGAGCTGCTCCGCCCCTTTTATACTTAAGTTTTTCACTCGGATGAGTTGTAATAAAAGTACTCCTATAGTGTATTCATCAAAGACAAGAGTTTCATAATTTTCTCAGTAATTGTTATTGCTTTGTTCTCATAAATTCGTCCCCCAGTGGGTGGCTTAGCTGCGAACCCGCTTCGCCTAAGCTTGTAAAAAATCCTACCGAGTGGTAAGCCAGCCTTCCACTCGGAGGCTTAGCTGCGAATCCGTTTCACCTAAGTTAAACAAAATCCTACCGAGTGGTAAGCCTGCCTTCCACTCGGAGGCTTAGCTGCAGTCCAAGCACTCGCCTAAGTAAACAAAATCCTACCGAGTGGTAAGCCAGCCTTCCACTTGGGGGCTTAGCTGCAGCCCAGTGCTCGCCTAAGTTTTCGAAAATCCTACCGAGTGGTAAGCCAGGCTTCCACTCAGAGGCTTAGTTGCAGCCCAGTGCTCGCCTAAGTTTTTGAAAATCCTACCGAGTGATAAGCCAGTCTTCCACTCGGAGGCTTAGCTGCAACCTAGTGTTCGCCTAAGAATAAAGGACATCGTACGCTTCGCAAGGAGGACGAGGCGCAGGTCGCCCCCTGCTCCCTCCTTCTGAGCTACGTCACAAACACAACGTGCGTTCCGCAAGGAGGATGAAGCGCAGGTCGACTACTATCTTCTCCTCCAAAGCCGTGCCACGAAAATCCTACCGAGTGGAGAGCAAACCTCCCACTCGGGGGCTTAGCTGCAGCCCAGTGCTCGCCTAAGTTTCTAAAATCCTACCGAGTGGAGAGCAAACCTCCCACTCGGGGGCTTAGCTGCAGCCCAGTGCTCGCCCAAGTTTCTAAAATCCTACCGAGTGGAGAACAAACCTCCCACTCGGGGGCTTAGCTGCAGCCCAGTGCTCGCCTAAGTTTCTAAAATCCTACCGAGTGGAGAGTAAACCTCCCACTCGGGGGCTTAGCTGCAACCCAGTGCTCGCCTAAGTTTTTAAAAATCCTTC